>NC_141034.1:20767500-21042500 GCF_052040795.2 Danio rerio | reverse complement strand
AGGCTCCATTCTGTAATCATTTACTCTCTCTCATTTACTTTCAAACCGATATACTGTTTATCGGATATTTGAAATTAATTCTGAGATATTGCTGTCCCTCCATTAAATTAGACTAATAAAATGCTAACATCACAGACAAGTAAGTTTGATATTCTTCTTAATATATGTACAATATTTATGCAAAATGAAATATTTACTTTGATTTCCATAAACTTTAGAAATTGAACCGAAATAGCGGCTTTGAACCACAAAGCCGTGAAATATTGAAAAATACATTGCAAGTACTGGATAACCGCTAATGTCTAATGCTTTAATCATCATTAGCCATTAGCTAGGGAGTACTTAGGCGTTCACTTAAAGACTCCAGTGCTTCGTAATAGAAGTCTCTTAGTTAAGTAAAAAACAGCATGATTTATGTACTGAAGGATTAAAGAGAACATCATTGCGTTTCCAGCAGGAAAGTCATTTAATTACAAGTCTGTAACTAAATACAAAAACAGAGATGGAGCCCAAAATTGAATAATATCTTGGAAAATCTGACACCGCCACACAAGTGTGTGATTGAAAGAAGTCACAAGGTGCTCCAGAAGTAGCTGAGTAGGCGTAAAATGCTTGTCCCAGAGCATTAAATGATGTGCTTTATTAGGGCAATCCATCCGAATGATGCAGGTTTAGCGTCACAGGCTGCATCGCGCTATTATTCCCCTGTTGTCTGTTAAGCTTCCCAGTAATGTGTATTTGACATCTTGCGCAATCGAAAGCTAATCATCTCCTGTAATGCTGGATACGACAGCTCTCAGGAGATGTATTAGGCCGTTATCTCGCCATCAACAACAACATCATTAGGTAGATAATGCTAACGTTGAATGGACGATCCTTCGCGTGGAGCAACGTGTGGTAAGACAGCTGGAGGAAGTAAACTGTTATTGCTGCAGCATAAAAATGAATTAAATATGATGTTTAAGCCACAGCTCCACCCACATCTAGATCTCTCAATGTTTTTGGTGTGTGTGCGTGTGTTTCTTATTATAAAGTCAGATTAGCTGTTAATCATATTTAATTGGTTGATATTTTGATGCTGTACAAAATGCACATGTTTAAGTCAAGTGCTGTGTGCAGTAAGCAAATGGAACACTGCTGTCGATAAACACAGCTCAAAACAATATTTGCTCTAGTACATCAGCACTGTTTGTTTCTCTAAATTAGAGCACTTATGTATTGGAAAATATGGGGGGAAAAATCCATGTCTACTTCAGACATGCTTGGTAAATAATTTTAGCTAATTGCAAATTAATCCTGATTTGTATTGCCTATTATATTTATAATTATGTCTTTTCATATTCTGATGCATTTTTCTCCACACTTCCTTCTCACTTTGTCTATTTTTAATGCATATGCGCATTCTTCAAAAAACCTATGGTGTTTGATGTATATGGAGAAATGTTGTTTTATGTACATGAAAGGCATTTCCTGCATAAAATGCATATTTATTTTCTCTCGGTTTTTAGTATTTCAATCTCACTTTATAACCTCTCGTATTTTTACATTATTTCTCACAAAAACAAGTTTATGTTGAATAAATTTGAGTTAAAGGCTTAGATCATCTCAAAATAAAAATATATTCTCATTATACTCACCCTCATGTTATTCCAATCCATAGAAAAAAAATCATTAGAAAAATAAATTATTATTATTATTATTATTATTATTATTATTATTATTATTATTATTATTATTATTATTATTATTATTGTTGTTGTACTTTTTACTTATTAAAGTAATTTCAGCCAAAACTTTTATCTATCAAAATTGTTTATGTAGAATAAAAAAAAAAAAAAAAAAAAAAGAGAACAAACAAAATGTTTAACTGGGGAAGTATTTGCAATATATATAAATATATAAGGGGTATAACCCATAGTTCAGAATGCACATAACCTGCATATTAATAACTTTTTTTTTTTTATTAATCCAACATTTATATATATATATATATATATATATATATATATATATATATATATATATATATATATATATATATATATATATATATATATATATATATATATATATATATATATATATATTTCTTGATTTTTATTTTAAATAAAATTACAGGTTCTGTTTGTTGAGCCAATGGTTTATGCAGTAATATTTTTGTATAAATGAAAAGTAAATGACATTTGTCTCCCTTTTTTGTTGATCCAAGGACTGATTCATTAGTCAGATACTGTAGTATGAGCCGAACTGTGAGATTTAGTTTTAGTTTATCACTTAACAGTAACTCAAACTGTAATGTAATATCTCAGAATTTTTGTATTACTTCTCTTAATTTAAATCTTATATGTAATAACTTTTCATATACATATCTTCTTTGACATTTTGTTTACAGTTTATATCTTACATTTTTTTATTTATTTCTCAAAACATGTATTTTTTTCACACAAATCAGAGATGATATCGCACAATTTTGATCAATTGCATCATAATTCTGACTTTATTAACTGTTGTAAAATTTACAACTCTTCATCTGGTTATTGAAAGTCATATAACTTCTCACAATCATCTTCACAATTAAAGTTTAGTTTATATCAGGCTCTTGAGTGGACATTCAGTAACAAATTTAAGCTTGACTTCATGTCTTGCCATTATAAGTTGATATATCATGTTGGGAAAATACCAATAAATGATGAGAACCCAGTCCAGGAAACTCAAACAAGTCTGCAGTCAAAGAAGTCTTCAAGACGTCCAGGAATCTGCAAGAGCCTACAGAAGTCTTTTAAAAATCTACAATCAAGTCTCATTTAAGTCTAATTGAAGACAAATGCCCTGTCTTTAATATGTTTTTAGGAGGAGGGGAGTGAATAGGTGGAGATGGCTAAACAAAGCATGTACTGTAAATTAAGTAGATAGGTGAAAGAAACCTGCTTAGCCTGTGACCACAGAAAGTTATCAACTCGAATTCGTTTATTTGGCCCGAATGGGTCCACAAAAAGAAAGGCACAGTTGTTAAGACCCTGCCCACAGCTTTTGCATTATTTTGGTTCAGCCTGTGCTCAGATCAATAGGGTAAAATGTCCCCAACACTTGGCCTTCTATAGTGTTCAATGCTAAAAACCAAATAATATAACGTTTCAGTTGTATATTGTTAATTTGGAATTACATTATTTACATTTTTATTTCCACAATCAGTTTTGAAAAGTTGCTTCTCTTTATCAAGGATGTGCAGCTTCAATAATGCTTTTTTCAAGCTTTTTGTTTATATATATATATATATATATATATATATATATATATATATATATATATATATATATATATATATATATTTTTTTTTTTTTTTTTTTTTTTTTTTTTTTTATTAATTTTTTTTTTTTTTTTAAGCAATAGCTTTTTTGACTCCTAAAGGTCATTGACAAAATCTCCTTCCATAATAAGTTATTAGACTCTGCTGTCCTTCCAGAGAGCATTACCGCCATTTATATCCCGTCATCTTCTATTAACAACACAATAAAGCAGATTCCATCTTGCTCCTTTTTCACAACTAAGCATTACGGGTCTCTTGTTCTTTGAAAACCAGCACAACATGTGTTCTAATGAGCTGCGGTCAGAATCTAAGAACCATGACATCCAGTTATGACTCACCAATGGTTCTTCTAATCCATTACTGTCTGTCGCAAACTTTCCCCGCTTGCCTGACCAGGAGTGGCGACGAAGGGGATGCGATTCTGTACGGCTGCCAGGAGAGAGGCTGACGAAATGCACTACAAGGTCAATCAGGCTGCCCGTGTCTCTTCCTCTCTGCTTTGGGAAGCACAGCATGTTGTGGCAGACCTGGAACAGTCATTCTTGAAGGAGCACAGCAGTGATTGATAAAGACATTCTGTGAACATGATATTCTTTCGGTGAAAAGATGCTGCAAAAAAATAACCTAAGGCAGGATGATAGATACAAAAAAAGGTTAGCAAAACCAAAAATCAAGCACGGTGAATTTTGGAATAAATCAGTGAGGGGATCGGTATGGGGATTATTTTTATGCACCCTGACTGGATTTATTTATTTAAAAAGAAAGAAAAAAAGAAACAAGCGTTTCATTAAAAAAACACATTTTATTTCTTCAAAAAGAAAAAAAAAGAAAAAAAGAAAACAAAAGATTTAAGATAAATAAAAATAAGGAAGAAATAAAGAAAGAAGGAACAAACGAAGTAACAGAGGAACAAATGAACAATACTGGGCAATTTTATTATAATAAGAATATTAATTATTATAATTATTATAAACTCACACTAATATATAACAATTAATTTTCACCACTTTTACTTCAATTTCCAGTGTCATATGATCATACATATAAAGAAATTAACAAGCAAATCAGCAAAAAAATAATACTGTGTGTAGATGGATGAATTTTCATTATCTTTACTCCAGTCACATGATTATGCAGAAATAATTTGACATTCTAATTTTCAGATTTATTTCATGATTTATATATATATATATATATATATATATATATATATATATATATATATATATATATATATATATATATATATATATATATATATATATATATATATATTTATTTATTTATGTCAGGTTGCCGAACTGAATTGTGGGTCCATTGGTGCTGCTACACAAAAATAAGTTCCTAAAGGCAATACCTAGATTTAATGCTTTTCTCAAGGAAGTTTTGTTAACTGTAAGTAAACTATAAAGCCACAATTTTCATGGCACACTCATTAATTTAGCTCTCTGTTCTGCTGTCATTTATTGCACATCTAGAATCTTTGCTTGCAAGTTGAAATGTTTTGCTGGCAGGTTGAAAGGTTTTGAACCCATGTATGCCAGGGTTAATTTTGTGTCTTTATTATTCAAACAAACATGACATTTTTCAACCAAAATTAGGTACATTGTAATAAAAAAAAAAAATATATATATATATATATATATATATATATATATATATATCAAAAATAAAAATCAAAAAACAAACAAAAAACAAAAAACATTTCATTAAAAAAGTTAAAAATATTGCACTGCAGAAAATAAACTATTGCTATTTTATGCAGCTTTCACCAGATTTTTCATTGTGCGCTCATTCAGTTTGTTTTCAGTTGTATAATTTTTTGCGGATCTAAAATCTTTGCTTGCAGTATCTTCCCTCTTGGATTAAAGACCTTATTCTATTGGTCAAGCTTGATTGAGGTCAAAGGGTGGCCATTCCCATTACGTTTTGGCGCAATTGGACTGGACTCCCTTCAGTAAAGTGACCAATGGTGAGCAACAGGTCTTTTTCGAGATAAGCTAACTGAAACAGTATAACTTGTATATTACCATCCAAATTTCCCATCTGATAATGTAACGACTGCAGTAATACTGTAATACTGCAGTGATAGTATAGTAGTATTGCAAGTTACAGTATACAATTAAACCAAACATTATTCAAACACTTTCAACATTTCTTACATAATCACAGTGTATTCAATACTGTTTAGAAAATGATAAATATGAAATAAAGGTGGATATCATTGTAAAATTTAATGATGACAATTTAATATTTAAGGTGAATCACATCTGATTTTACATTGGCTGCTTCTTCCACTGTGGCTGTCCTGAGTGATTTCTCTGACCTGAATTTTCTCATTTAATAAATGCTCTTTTTATGTCAGATGGAATGCCAGCAGTACTTGAACCAACAGCTGTTATTTTGCCCAGACACTTGGCAAAAAGGTCTAAATCCATAATGAAGGGGCACCAGGAAGCGTGATGTGAAATTAGCTTTAGTTACGGCATTTGATGAAGGCTACAGTAAGGGAATATTGTAGAAATGCATAATAAATCATATCTACAAAAAATGCCAACCCAGATGAGGTTGTAGAGGACATTCAGACTTTTTATTTGCTGAAAAAAAGTTATTTGCTGCACATTTTTACATAAAGTTATGCATGACAAATAAAAGTACCATAAAATATTCAGTTAACAGTTTCATGTAGTTTGTAATTAATTGGTGTTATCTGTTTATTTACACATTCAAATGCATTTTATGATCTTGTACCCAGCTCTGATAATATTACATGCTAAAAAAATTACATTTTTAGTCAGTTTTTAAAGCAATATATTGTCTGGCTTAGTCATGATTATTTCAGTACAAAAAGGATAATTTACTGCCAGGATTGTTTTGTCTTTTTATTGTAGATTCGTTTTCAACACAAAACAAGTTGTCAGAGCACATATCAAAAATAGTGCAATTTAACTGTGTAAATAAATGGAAAATATAATTCATTCATTCATTCATTCATTCATTCATTCAGTCATCCATTCATTCATGCATTTCATACACTAGAAAAAAATATTTAAAGATGATTCCTTGGATTTACTTTTTTTTTTTTTTTAAGTTAAGTAGTTGTAAACAATTTATGTGGGTTAAATTTCAACAAACAAATTTAATTGAACATTACTAAACTTAATTTGCTTGTTTAAATTCAACACAAATCAGGCATTATTTCTTTCTTTTCTTTCTTTTTTTTTAGTGTACAGTTTATTAGTTATTTTAGCTAAATATTTACTTTTAAAGGGGACCTGTCATGCAAAAATTACTTTAATAAGGGGTTTAATTTCACAACATCATTTCAATTTAAACCAACAGTTACCAAGATGGCACAATTAAGATCAAAGCCTAAAATAGGCAGTTTCAAAAAGCTATAAAATATTATTTGTGGGGTATTTTGAGGTAAAATTTCACATATACACACTTTAAAGGACACCCGAGGCTTATTTTAGATCTTGTTAAAAAGGGCTTTATGATTAGTAAAGTATGACTTGTTTTGTTCCGTTTTAGAAATAGACAAATGTTTACCATCTTGAACACACACATAAAGGCAGATATGTGACTCATACAAATGTTACTATTGATAGTTACTGATTTGACAGTGACTAATCATATTTGAATCTTTGGATGGTTGATTCTGATTGCTGTAACAATATCTGTAAATATTGGAATTATTTGTGTGAACGCAAAGGAAAATTTTGCCTTTGAATCATTTTGTAGTGCAAGCAGAGTAAAAGTATGTTGTGAATGTTACTCAAAGTATGAGTCAAAAGTAGCTCTTTTAAAAGTTCTCAAAAGTAGTTAGTGGGTATTACGTTGTGAAAGTCTGATGTGCTTACTTGCCATTTGTGCAGGGATGTGTAAACGTAACATTCTGTAGTGCATTTAATTATTGTTTAAGGCTATTTGACGATTTCAGTCATTATACATTAGGCATCAGTTATCCTATCATCTGTGACATGCATCTAAACAGTCTCTCGGTCATTGCATGTAAAGATTTAGGGACATCTTCTTGGACAAGTTTAATGCTTCCAAGCGGCTTACTGCATTTATAAAGCGTGCATGTCGTGGGGTTGTTTAGTATGATGCGATTTAGTCTCTATGTGTGATTTGATTGGACAAGAATCACAGGACTGATTATTCTACTTTAACCAATCCCCATAGACAAGAAAAATAAAATAAAGTAGTGACTGCAGATTGAAAGAAAGTAGTGGAGTAAAAGTACCCATACAGTGTTAAAATGTACTCTAGGGAGAGTAAAAGTACACATTTTTAACACAGCTTAGTACAATTAGTGAAAAAAAAAAATACTCAATTACAGTAATTTGAGTATTTGTAAGTTGTTACTTTACACCAATGAAAATAACTTATTTGTTTTATTTGTTAGTGACATTACTACTACAAACAAGAGCTCATTTTAGAATAAGTTTTCAGTGGTCTTGGGGTAGCATGTCTAAAATCACTTGGGTAGAAATGTATTTTGTAGGGTGATTCTGGTTTGCAGAAAACAAATCAATGTTCACTAGCATTAATTTCAACCACACGCTCAAGTCAAGAAAGTCTCCAAAGGGGTTTTACAGAACAAACAGTCATTTGCATTGACAGCAGAGGTCTTTATCTGTGACAGCAAACAAAGTGTTTAGCATAACACTGAGAGGAGCATTTGTTTAGACCCTCTTTCTGGCCTGTTTCACCGCCGGTGCTTCACCGTGGTGTAGTTGTTGGTTTCTGGCATAACTCCAGGCTTCTGCTTTGTAAAGTCTCCAGCTCCTGGGGTGATTTCACTGTCCAGTGAGCTATGAAAGCTTTTTATAAGCACATCAGCACTACTGCATTAATTGGCAGCCATATTGATTCAGCATTTGTGTTTAAGACAGAGAGAAGAAGAACATTAATGGATATATTTATAATGAAGTACCTCTCAACCTTGTGCTTGAGTCACAAATGAGGCATAAAGTTTTGCAAGTCTCAGCCAAATACAAGATAAAAAATAAATAAATAAATCAAATATCCTGACCCTAATGTTTTACCTATTCCCTCTGGGCTAAATGCAAAGTGACACTGGAATTTAATTGACGTGAACGTTTATAGTACATTTAAAAATCAGAGGAAACTACAGTGAAATGTTGTTTTGTTAGAAAGTGTAATGGAATAACTGAATTCTGTACTTGATTATCGCTGTTTGTATCACTCCATCTTCAGCATTTACCACAGTACAGACATTTGTGGGCCATCCAGAACCCTGTAGAACATTATTTATTATTATTATTATTATTATTATTATTATTATTATATATTTTTTATTATACAGCATATAACTGTATTGTAAACCGTTTTTTACTTCAGGACATTTATGCAGTATGTTACTGATTTTTAATGTTCCTTTGTGAAAATTAATGTATATTTCAGAGTAAAGATATACATACAGTTATGTAAATGCATATACAGCAACATAAATGGTGCTGTAAATGTAAATACATTATTTTTGCTGTAATTAATTTACAGTTCATTATTGGCACACTGCAGCCAGTAGGTTACTGTAAATTCTACAGGAATTTGTTAAAAGTTTAACCGAACCCTAACCCACATATATACACTGCATTATCAAAAATATTGTATTATCAGGATGATCATAAAATATGACCACAGACATTCATTCTTTCATTCTCCATCGGCTTAGTCTCCTATTTATCAGGGGTTGCCACAGCGGAATAAACCACTGACTATTCATATGCTTTTTACACAGTTGATGTCCTTCCAGGCGCAACAGAGTTGGGAAACACCCAAACATTCTCGCATTCACACACACACACACACACACACACACACACACACACACACACTATGGCCAAATTAATTCATCCAGTTTAACTAAACCACGTCTTTAGACTGTGGGGGAAACCGGAGTGCTCAGAGGAAACCCGCACAAACACAAGGAGAACATTCAAACTCCACACAGAAATCAACAACTGACCCAGCCTGGACTCAAAACAGTAACCTTCTTGCTGTGAGGCCACAGTACTAACCACTGAGCCACCATGCTGCCCTAACCAAAAACATTTAATTAAGCTTAATTCTAATATCTCAATAGAAGCTTTGAATATAAATATGAGGTCACAATATGTCACCTTACTTGAGAATAGTCAGAATGACCGCTATGATCATTCAAATAGTTATATAATTCTGGTATTGAGTTTATTTAGTCAATAATCTAGCTTCACTGAAAAGCTTGTGGTTTCTTTTGTCAGGGGGTTTGCAGGAATGAGGACCCAGTTGCAGCAATAAACAGAGAATGACATGTTTATTCACAGGACAAGACACAGATAAAGGATGGAAAAGTCCAAACAGTAGGGGAAGTAACATGCAGGGAAGCCAGTAAAGCAAAGGTTAGACAGCACCACAATCAAAGACCAGCTAAGAGTAAAGCCAACAGAGCCAGTGCTTGATACTTGATAGAACTAGCAGTGTTAACACTGGACTGGCAGGCCAGAGAAGTCACCAACTGGCGACAGCAGGATGCAGGGCAGGACTGGAACCAGCATGAACACTTAAGACAAAACAAAACAGGACAGCAAAACATAGACAGTGGTAACAATAACCAGTGGAAAAAAAAAAGAAAACTGTACCTTGAAAATAAAGATGAAGAAATACACTGAAAAAAAAAAAACATCAAAATATCTACAATTCTTAAATAATAATAATAATAATAATAATAATAATAATAATAAAAATAAAATCTTGGCAAAAAAAAAAAAAAACAGTGCCTTGTTTTCACAAATTATTAGCCCCAATTAAGTGAGATTTTTTTTGATTATTTTTTTCCCTATATGAATTTTTAACTATATGAATATTCTGCCAATGGGTTAAACAAAACAAAAAAATCATATTTCAAAGTGAAAACCATTATTTATTTATTTATTTATTTATTTATTTAAAACAAGACAATATTTTAACTCAATTTCCTTCATAGTAAGGGTGTAACATTTATGTCAATCAGTTGATCAAGTCTGTGTGAAACAGTTGATAAAACTCTGTGAGTTTAAGAAAGCCATAATGTAAAACGCGATAAATAAAGTTAACTCAAACTGTTTGAGGAAACTTATAGCAGCAAACCATTCATGTTTGAAATAAAATGGTTTGAATACTGTAAACCATATGACTATTACTATATAGAGTCATATTGACAAATATTATTTGCCATGATGATTTGTGTTGTCAAACTTTTCGAGTATTAGTAACCTGAACATTTTAAGTTTCGTTATCAAATCACTATAAGTTCAACAATTAAGTCCAAACAACTATACAGCGGCTCAAATGGATTGGTAGTGTTTCTAGAGTTAAGTTAACACAAAAATACAAATAATTAATTCATATCTCCTTCGTTTTACATTCTGCTTAATATAATTCATTCATGAGTTATCGTAACTGTTTTTCATTAAGTCAAAGTAACCTTTTAAAAATTATATATAACTTAAAGGTGCAGTAGGTGATTGCTTTCAGAAACATTTTTTATTCATTTATTTTTTTTTTTCTGTAAAGTAAATTATCTAAATGTATTTATTATGTATTTGTATATTCTGGGTAAGGCATAAGACTACAAAAAAAAAAAAAAAAGTTAATCCAGTTAATAATAAAAATAAAAATTCTGGTAAGTAGCCCAAACTGTCTGTTAAATGCACGTTCACACGGGCCGCGGTCATGTGGACATAAGTGACAGTGATGAAAACAAATGCTCAATCAAACTTTTTAAAATCCTAAATCAATATTGATATTACTTTTGCAAACTGGAGGAAGGATGACACTATGGCGGAAGTTTCTTTTAGACAGCTAATGTTATGTTTTAAAACTATTTTAGTCAAGCAAAGCTCATGAAGATTGTGCTGTTTTACTAATGGGATATATGCACGGAGATGTTGTTTAGCCACTGAAATCTTCCGGCGAACGATTGATGGGACTACTTTGAGTTTCCTAAGGGACCTTTTACAGCATCAGTAATGTACATTTTTATTTAGTTTAACAGCAAAACATAAGTAAATAGCGATATTCTGCCTAATGTTAGCCTGCTTTACTAAGGTAAAGTTGGTTTTATATTGACATTGGTTAATTTTAACAATGACAAGCTGTGACGAGCTGCTACTTTGAATATTCTGTCTGAAATAGCATGTAAGTATGGCTTAGTAATAAGTGTAATTCTTGCACACCGCTGGCCAACCACTAAGCATACAGTAGTGGCTTTAGGACAAAACATGTGAGGAGAGTGAGACTGATAAGTAAAACTGATGAGAGAGTGATGACAAGTTTTGCTTGCTAACTACATAACTGAAAGCATGCAATATATAATACATTTTTTTTGTTTAGAACTTTGGTATTATAAAGTAGCAACTATAATGTTTTCTAATGGGCATGACATGATCTAGTTTGTCTCTGTCATATATAATTTCAGCGTTCGCAACTTCAAGTGGCATGGCTTTAAGGAGGCTATGACAGAAGAGGAATTGTATTTGAAAGCTATTGTACTAACCTGATAGTATTTAGGCAGATCACCTAGTGCACCTTTAAACTAACTTATTTAATTTAGTGATTTTGACTGCTAGGTTTTACAGTGCAGAGCAGAGATAAACAACAATTATGTACGGTATGTGGATTTTTTTTAATTTTTTTTTTTAATACCTTTAAGGACAAACATTGCATTACACAAAATAATGTTATTTTGGCAACATCAAATGAAGTTTAAAATTACTTTTTAAAAATTACCAGGAGAGGTTTGGGCTCACCTGTTTAGTTTTCAACTTTTCAAGATTTGAATCTGTAAAGCAAGTGTTGTGTACAGTACGCATGTACATATTTAATTGCTTGTTTCTTTGCCTAGTTTATTCTTGTATATAGACATTTTTAGGCTTTATTGTTATTATTTATTTATGATAATTATCAAAATTGAAAACAGTTGTGCTGCTAACTTACTGGCCATTTTGGTATAGTTTAATACATTTAATGTTTTTTTTTCTTTTTTTTTTTGTGCCCACACACAAAGTTTTGTCCTTGCAACAGGGGACAGAGACGCGTCTGCTATATAAGCAACGTTGGCTGCAGGGGGCACATTAGGAAGCTTTGACATTATCAAAGGTCATGTCAAATCAATACGTGTGTTGACAAACTTCAGATTGCTCCCTGCTAGATTTGCAGATAGGATACAAACCCTCCCAGATGGTGTTTGCTTGCTTGAATCTTTCCTGCATTGCCACGCTCCCAGGAGAACCTGCATACTGACCAGCTCTGAGCACTTCATTGAAATTTAAATTGCTGGTTTTATACAAATGTCACTCAGGAATATGTGATGTACCAGGAATATTGTGAATGTGAATCGTATAGAGGTTATTTAGACTCAAGCAGAGAGTATTACTTGCATATTACTCTACATTGCATGTAAAGCTATTGAAAATATTATATAGCTCAATCAATGATAACAAACAAACAAACCACAAACGATAGATAGATAGATAGATAGATAGATAGATAGATAGATAGATAGATAGATAGATAGATAGATAGATAGATAGATAGATAGATAGATAGATAGATAGATAGATAGATAGATAGATAGATAGATAGATAGATAGATAGATAGATAGATAGATAGATAGATAGACCTCAAAGGACTCTAATCCTTCTAGCAAGATCTTTCTGGCACAACATGTCTCTATGATGAGCAAAACTCATTCTTGGATGAAAACGGGAAGGAATTTGAAGGAACAAAATAACTCACAATAACTTTTTTTGCTACATTTAATTAATGTAATCATCTGTGTTCAATAATGCTGATAAATTGAAAAAAAATAGTTCTACAGTAATTTAGCAAAAATTGTTTTTGAACCATATTGGTGAATAACCAATATGGTGTATAACTATTATCCACTCTCAGAAATAAAGGTATGCGAGCTGTCACTGGGGTGGTACCTTTTCAAAAGGTACTCATTTGTTTTAAAGGGTCCATATTGTATTTTTTTTTGTTTTGTTTGTTTGTTTGTTTGTTTTTTATTTAGTATGAGAATAAGAATTCTAAATTATTGTTTAAAATGTCAATATTTGAAATGAGTCTTTCAAACGTAAAAGGCAGCATTTATTTGATGAAGTATATATTAAATATTGTGAAATATGATTTTAATTTCAAATAATATTTTTTCATGACTTTACTGTCAAGTGATCTTTCAGATATAATTTTAATACAGGGATTTTTATCAGAATAATAACTTGTGCTTAATTATTTTATGATTTATAATGCTTCTTGATAAACTCTGATCATTATAAATATAAATACAGTTGAAGTCAGAATTATTTGCCCGATTTTTCTTTTCTTTTTTTTTTATATTCCCCGAATGATGTTTAACAGAGCAAGGAAATTTTCACAGTAAGTCTGATAATATATTTTTTTTCTTCTGGATAAAGTCTTATTTGTTTCATTTTAGCTATAATAAAAGGATTTTTTAAGTTTTAAAAATCCATTATAGGGTCAAAATTATTAGCCCCTTCAAGCTATTTCTTTTTTTCGAAAGTCTACAGAACAAACCATCGTTTTACAATAACTTGCCTAATTACCTTATCTTGCTTAGTTAACCTAATTAACCCAATTAAGCCTTTAAATGTCACTTTAAGATGTATAGAAGTGTCTTGAAAAATAATTAGTCAAATATTATTTACTGTCATCATGGCAAAAATAAAATAAATCAGTTATTAGAAATAAATTATTGATACTATTATGTTAAAAAAATGTGTTGAAAAAAATCTTCTCTCTGTTAAACAGAAATTGGGGGACAAATAAACAGGCGGGCTAATAATTCAGGGGGCTAATAATTCTGACTTTAACTGTATAAATCATATTTCTTATGCTACCACAAATAAAGAAAAACTTCAAAATATCATTATGAAAAAAAGGATTCTTGGTGGACGTTTAGTCACTCGTGTTGGGCTTGACATACATTACACTTCTTCAGATTCCTCTTCCTCAAGCATACTGCAGCTTAGGATTAGTGATTTTGCTTTGGGCACAGCATATGGTACCATCTATGATGAATAGATAACTCAAATTGTGTTGCAAATAGAGGTCATTTTCCAAATTAGCAGACATTACAAACAATGTCAAGATCATATATTTATGGTGTAAACGTGCATATGCAAATGTTTGATAATTCAATAAACAGGTTTGAGTGTGATGGCTTATAATAAAAAATGATTGAGACGTTGTAAAGAGTTTGACAGTTTAAATGAGAACTGCTCCATCAGTTTTGATCAACAAGTCATATGCAATTAGTTTTTCTCCAAAACTACAGAAATTTGTACTGTTTGCACACATGTGCCAAAGCATTTGAAACTTGCTTAAATCAATAAGAAATGCCACTCTGAAGTGAACAATAAGCTAGTTGTTCAGAGATCTAAATTAATTGCTTTGAAAAAAAATAATGATAATAATAAATAAATAAATAAATAAATAAATAAATAAATAAATAAATAAATAAATAAATAAATAAATAAATAAATAAATAAATAAATTAAAAAGTCAATAAAGAATTGAGCCAAAGCAATTAAGAAAAACTGCAACTGTACCTAAAACTTTGTAATTGTAGCGCTTTGTGATTAAATCAATCAATCAATCAAAAAAAAAACAACTTTACACAGTTGTTTAATTTGCAATGCATTGTATCAGTTGTACTAGTTTTGCTGTACTCTCCAAAGATTAGAAAAGCAAATGCTCATTCACTGTTGTTTTAGTTTTTGATCTAGAATATAACTATAGGCATGATTGATGGCCCAAACAGCAGAGGAAGACCCCATAGAGAATGAACTAATGCCATCAGACGCGATCCTTTAGGATTTTAGCTGCTCTCCACTAGACAGGAATTTATGGAACAGAATTGTCAATAAGACATCAGGCGCCTGCGGGCGTTGAGCCCATGGTTGTTGTTTATGATTATGATGATGTTGTACACTCCCATTTCTTCACTCTACATCTTCTATGCAAATGTATTAATCATCCTAGGCCTCAGGCCATTCGACATAACAAAAATTCATATCTTAAACTAAATCACCTCAAAACGGGAGACATGCTTCCATATCAATCCATCAGAACAACAAATGATTCACCATTTTGAAAGTAATATTTTAAAGATTCACATTATCTGTCACATGGAAACATAACTTATAACTTGACAACTCAATATTGTCTGTTCATTCATGTGCACTCATAACTTGAAATTAAAATAGTTTCAAATTCACTTGAGTGATGAGCAAATAAAATGTAATTTAGGTTGAAACCATATCTTCTATATACTTCGTACCTATTTTGCAGTGCAGATGACAAAAAAAAAATGCATTACACAATTAATAATGCAAAAAAATAAACCTACATATCAATATCATCCTCATACACACAGAGATCAGCAGTAAGTGAAATACAGATTGATATCAAAAATTCATATTGTTTCATTAAATATACATGCACACTGCATATTTCAAATCAGTTTGCAAATGTTTTCTTCTAAATATTCTCCCCAGTGATAATCGGCTTACAAAACAAAGACACACTGATTAGCAAAAATTCATCAATTTTTCTAAAGAAATTAGCTGAGGATGAAGCTGGAATGATTGTTTGAGCACAAAGACTTGAAACAATGATTTTTTTTACTAAACGGATCAACATACAGAGCTGAGCCTCAGGAGGTCAAATCCTCTTTTCCAAATGTAAAACAAATATTCTGAAGAGTGTCATGGAAAACAATATACAGTTTATATAACATCTCTAGCAAATATGTTTCAAGCTGTGCTAAAAAAAGCAAGCTCTGAATCTTTTGGATTGTAACAGGTTGTGGAGGAGGTGAAAATAAATGGCAAGTTTGCCAAAGCACTAAGTAGAACTTACACAATTTGTAAACTGTGCCTAAAATCTCTAAAGATTTTTCCTGAAGCCACGCATTTCCGAAAGTTTTAATTTAGTTATACAGCATAATTTTTCTAAGCTTGAATTTAACTTGTTATTTAATTGGGACTCTTATTTTGAAAACGAGACTGGCGTTTTAGAGCTCTCAAGTTATGCAACAAGGCAGGCATCTTATCTAAGTTGATCACAGCTCTTGAAGACGTTCCTAGTAATCCTAAATACCTTGATTAGTTGAATCAGAAGTGTTTGATTAAGGTTGAAGCAAACCTATGCAGAGCTTTTGCCATCCAGGACCAACAGTTCAAAGTGTATATTATAGGGCTACAGTGTGATATTTAAAGCTTATGTTTGTAATGAGGCAACTGAATGTGTGTTTATGCATAATGTCATGTCACATACTGTGATTTTTGTTTCTGTTGTGAATGGACACACATAAATATGCGGAGGTTGATAGAAATCACTGCTTGTGTTATCATCTGTTAAAACAACAAAATATTAATAGAAAACTCCAAATACATCTCTGTCTGCCATTTTTATCATGGAATTATGATTTTGCATGTATTTTATCCAAAACACAACTCAGAGTGTGCATTATTTTGCACCTCTGTATAGATGTGTGCATTGTGTATATATCCACATCCATGATGGGAATCTCCTGTTCCATCACATTCCAAGGGTCCTCTATTGGATTAAGATTTGGTGACTATGGAGGCCATTTGAGTACAAAAAATTCATTGTTGTTCAATAAATAAGTCTGAGGCGATTCGTGTTTTATGGCATGGTGCATTATCCTTCTGGAAGTGGCCATCAGAAGATGAGTACACTGTGGCCATAAAGGGAGAGATATGGTCAACCATAATAATCAGGTAGACTGTGGTATTGAGACAATGCTTAATTGGTACTAATGAGCCCAAAGTATGCCAAGAAAATGCATTTGTCCCACCGAACTGCATCTCACTGAATATTTTCTCTTTTTCAAACCATTCTCTGTAAATCCTAGAAATGGCTGTGCATGAAAATCCCAGTAGATCAGCAGTTTCTAAAATACTCAGACCAGCCCGTCTGCCGTCTGGCACCAACAACCATGCCATGTTCAAAGTCACTTAAATCACCTTTCTTTCCCATTCTGATGCTCGGTTTGCACTGCAGCGGATCGTCTTGACCATCTCTACATGTCTAAATACATTGAGTTGCTGCCATGTAATTGGCTGATTAGAAATGACCATTGATAAGCAGATGGACATATGGACAGGTCTATCTAATAAATAAATAAATAAAAAAATATATATATATATATATATATATATATATATATATATATATATATATATATATATATATATATATATATATATATATATACACATACAAGCTACAGAGCATCAAAGCAGAGTTCTTAAACACAGCCATTTATATGTTCTATAGTAAACACAGAGCTTATTCTAGGGGTAATTTATTTATTTATTTATTTATTTATTTATTTATTTATTTATTTATTTATTTATTTATTTATTTATTTAAACATTCATTCATTCACTTACCTAAGTCATATTGAATCATTAATCACCTTATAGTGCCTTTAAAACTTTTATTGCTGCAACTTAACTACCCTTTGTCACCTTGGAATTAAACGGTTCTATCTGCATTCTGAATGATTTTGAGATATTGAGCTTCAAAGGTTTCGCATTCCATAGCAAACACTATGTGTGTAACATTTTTTTTTAATAATAATAATAAAAAAAAAAACATCCTATAATGTAAATAAGTTGTCATTTTAAATAAGTTGTCAGATAGATCCTTATGATTCTGAGGTGATGGCATGTCTTTTTGGACCACATGTAATAAACAATTCAAAAGAACATGTTTTACTTAAAAAAATATATAATAATAATAATAATATATATATATATATATATATATATATATATATATATATATATATATATATATATATATATTTATATATATATATATATATACTTTTTTATTAACATAATGTGTTAAAAAGCATTTTCTTAAAACAACAACAAACCCACATGACTCAAGTGATGGTAACACTGGTTTGTGATTTATTTTGCCGCAAAATTAAAAGTATCTATAGATTATAAGTACGATTATCTTGAGACAGTAGGTGCTGCAATATTATAAATTGCTCTCAATATTTTTTAGTATATTACATTTTAGCTGGGTTCTCATCTGCGTAAAGGTTACTGTTGAAGAGCTATTCATTTAATGTGACACATCTGAGAGAGATTAACCACACTTATATATAAACAGTTGGCTATATTATTTTGTGCTATGATATTATAGTCCTCAAAACTAGTAAAGAGAACTGGTCAGAGGTCCTTTTTATTTTGTTTTCATGCCTCTCTACTTACTTATTTGAGATAGGACAGCAAAGGGTAATATGAAATGAACCATGAGAGATGGCATATATATGGGATCAGGAAACAACACAGTCCACACTTGAACCTGTGTCCCACGGGAGCTACACGGCCTATAGATGTCTTGATCATGTACGTGGCCATTGCCCTGGATTCTGACATGAGGATGAACTCCTGACCAAACCCGTGGCTTACTAGATTTACACTTTCTTTTATAGTAAAGGTCAAGGTATTCAACACCGTCCAACTCTTCACATATGGATGCTTGGTCAGGAGCCCTTGGCATCACTTTTAACATGTTGGTAATTCTTCATCGTCTTGTTCTGATGCTTATAAAAAGAAAATAAATAATAATTAAAAAAAAAAAAAATACACAGATGTGTAGGACAAATGAAATTTATTAAAAATTTCAAAATAAATAAAAAAATTATATATATATATATATATATATATATATATATATATATATATATATATATATATATAATGCTCATAATATGTATTATTCTTACAGGTTTCAGAACAGGCACGCACAATTTTTAGATTAGGTAGATCCAAAAGCTGGTTTAATAAGAGTGAGTGTGAGTGAGTGTGTGTGTGTGTGTGCACGCGTGTGGTGCTGTTGAAATAGTCCTTGAAATCAGTTCATGTGTAGCTTCAGCTGTGTATTATTAATGGAACTCAAAACAGGTGTGTGTGAGCTGTGCATCACTGGAACTTCTAGTCCAAAATGGTGGATTTGTAGACCGTTAGCGAAACTAGTGTTTACCAGCAATCTGCACAGGATGAATAACTGGTCACCATGACAAAATCTGTATGTATAAATAAATGAATGAATGAATGAATGAATGAATGAAGGAAGGAAGGAAGGAAGGAAGGAAGGAAGGAAGGAAGGAAGGAAAAAAGGAAGGATAGGAGGAAGAAAGAAAGAAAGAAAGAAAGAAAGAAAGAAAGAAAGAAAGAAAGAAAGAAAGAAAGAAAGCCCAGAAGGACAAATAACTTGTTTTATTACAGTGAGAATAATAAATGGATTTTTTAACATTAAAATATTTGGAAATAGAAAAATTGCCAGGATCAATTTTATAGATCAAATCTAGCTGAAATGTTGGCATTCCACCAGTCTAAGTCTCCATCTGAAAAAAAGCTGAGTTGAATTTACCCCCGGTGTAACCTTGCTTTCCATTTGAAAAATAGTGCCCTTAAGAAGCATTTCATCAGGATTGAATTGCCACTGGCTATTGTGCATCTGGTGTGCCATGCTAATGTTTGAACTATTCTTTTTACTGAGTAATGATTGTGTTAATGTAAGGGAGATGTAATGGAGGCCATAGTAAGGGCTGTGCAGGTAAAACCTCACTCCTCTGACCTCTAGAGGTGCTCTAGCGACATATGCTAAAGGCCATGGTCTTTAGCCTCCTTGTTAGAGCAACCAACTCCCATTTGGAAGGTCGCTCGTTCGATCCCAGCTCAGAGCGGGTTGGCTGATGTAGGACCAGTGGGGGTTACAATGGTACCGTAACCTGGGTGAGAGTGAGGTTTAGTGGGGTGAGTTTAATGGAGGCCAGCTATAGTGAAGTTTTGTGCAGATAAACCTTGTTCCTCTGACCTCTAAAGGTGCTCTAGTGACAGACGCTAGAGGCCTTGGTCTTTTGCCTCCTTGTAACTCCTATGCAGAAGGTCACTGGTTCAATCCCAGCTTGGAACATGTTACAGAGACATTTACTAGCTTAAAACCTTTTCTATTGTCAGATATGTTTTGCCACACGGTGCAGAAGTTTGTTTAAAAGAAGTGTAATTTAGCTCCATTTAAATTTGAGACTATACATATACACACACATACATTATATATATATATATATATATATATATATATATATATATATATATATATATATATATATATATATATATATATATAATTCTTTATACTAAAGCTTTTTTTCTGGTCCCTGCAGTTTTACTTCCCAAATAATGTCATTAGCATTACTGTACATGCCTATGACGACAGAGAGGATAGAACCACAGCAACATGTTTTCATTCCCAACAAGTAACACAGATGACTTACTCCAAAATCCGAGCACTAAGCCTCCATATGGCCCAGTTTGTCTGGCCTGTTTGCTGGCACATGGGGCCTTGTCACCGCCTAGCCATGGATATTACAGCTTGGATCTGTCTGCATACAGCAAAACACATATAAACGGGAGACTCTGCGAGGCGGATGACACACTTCTGCCCAGTCGACAGGTCGTCCAAGCGGGACGAAGACAAAACTCCACTTGCATGCATGATAGACAGCCAGGAGGACCCTAGTCCATGTGGTAAATAAAAAAAAAAGGAAAAATAAAAGTGTATTTGCTAAAACATTTTTTTTTAAATATATTTTATATTTTAGTTAATTAATGTTTTACTTTTTTAGAAAGAAAAAAAGAAAGAAAAGAACATTAATTAATGAATTAATAAATAAATGAAAACATTGCATTTCATTTCACACACACACACACACACACACACACACACACACACATATATATATATATATGGATGTTGACGGACGGACGGACGGACGGACGGACGGACGGACGGACGGACGGACGGACGGACAGACAGACAGACAGACAGACAGACAGACAGACAGACAGACAGACAGACAGACAGACAGACAGATAGATAGATAGATAGATAGATAGATAGATAGATAGATAGATAGATAGATAGATAGATAGATAGATAGATAGATAGATAGATAGATAGATGATGGATCGATTCATGCATACCTTCAATCCTAAAAATCAATTAAAATGTATTGCAATAACATTTGAAGAAATCTGTTACAAAATTCTAACCTTCGGACAATGGATATATTTCTATTAATATTCATTACATTAGAAGGTTAGAAGTTGATTTTCTTTACCAATGGAGTGCATTTTGAAATGCATATTATATATGAATGAACAAATAAATAAATAAATAAATAAATAAATAAATAAATAAATAAATAAATAAATAAATAAATAAATACATAAATAAATAAATAAATAAATAAATAAATAAATAAATAAATAAATAAATAAATAAATAAATAAATAAATAAATAAATAAATAAATAAATAAAAATGAATTTAATGATAATGGTGATGGGTGGGTGGATGAATGGATAGATAGATATATAGATAGACAGACAGACAGACAGACAGACAGACAGACAGACAGACAGACAGATAGATAGATAGATAGATAGATAGATAGATAGATAGATAGATAGATAGATAGATAGATAGATAGATAGATAGATAGATAGATAGATAGATAGATAGATAGATAGATAGATAGATAGATAGATAGATAGATAGATAGATAGATAGATAGATAGATAGATAGATAGATAGATATATGTAAGTCTAAAATAAATAAATAAATTAATAAAAATGGATGGATGGATGGATGGATGGATGGATGGATGGATGGATGGATGGATGGATGGATGTATGGATGGATGGATGGATGATTGAGAGGGTGGGTGGTTGGGTTGATGGATGGATCGATGGATGGATTTTGATGGATGAACAAATGGAGATAGACAGACAGACAAACACTCAAATGATAGATAGATAGATAGATAGATAGATAGATAGATAGATAGATAGATAGATAGATAGATAGATAGATAGATAGATAGATAGATAGATAGATAGATAGATAGATTTGAAATACTCTTTAAAAATGGCAAGGGATTATTCTCCACAATTATTTTTGATTACAAAAATGTATTTTGTTGGGCCTCAATGTTACATTATATTCATCGTATATTTAATATGTGTATATTACTTTACTCTGTGGGAGTCCATTAACCAGTACATACTGTAGAAGGGAGGGCTGGATGCCCAGGCTCAGTTACCAGGCCTCCAGCCAGCAAATGGACATTCTCTCCAGGGGCTGACACACAGTAAACCCGTCCACTGGCACTTGGGAAAACAGGTTGCGAACAGCCTGGATAGAAATGATAGAGGGGGGACAAGAGAGAGAGGCAATGGGAACATACGCAGAGCAGCAGGTCTCTTATCGCCGAGCAAGTGGGGAAGACTATCAACTGCTCACTTGAACAGATAAAGCATATGTGGGACATTTGCAGCGTCCCACTGTGGTGCAGAAAGGCAGCTCATTTTTGGGGCCGTCTGGGATTAAAGTTCTTGCCAAGACTCATTTGAGCACAGGGTCAATCTGGCTCTCATGTCTGAGATGATGTTTGGGTAGTTTTATTGGCATAGTTGTCTAAAAAGTTGGCATAATGTTGGAATTTTAAAATATTCTTATGTTAGTTTGAAACATTATGTACATACACATTTCCCTCAAATATATATGTATAAGTGCTTTATAATAAATTAAAGTCTTTGACATGATGACAGTACTTATTATCTAGTTATTTTGCAAGAACACATCAGTGAGTATGTATAGTAAAGCCTTGTTCTGTTAAACATCATTTGGAAAATATTGAGCTAAGATTTTTGTTCAACATTTTATATTTAATTTTTTTTCTTTTATTTTTTTTTAGATTATATTGTATGTGTATTGTATTTATTGTAGTTTCTTTTTTAATTAAACTTTTTTTTTGTTTTTACATTATCTGTTATGCTCCCAGAGGTGAATTTAATAATTTAGGGGCCCTAAGCAATTCCACCCATGGGGCCCAACAGTCCTAGCATGCACCCTTAATACCATCTAGTAGAACTGCACGATTCTGGCTAAAATGAGAATCGCAATTTTTATTTTATTTTTTTACCTAAAATAAAGATCACGATTTTCTCAATATTCTGTAGATATAAAATAAAGATGAGTGGGCTATTAATATTGTTATTCTCAAACATGTGGTAAATCAGCAATAGGTTATGTGTAGCTGTACTGTTGTTTAAAATGCTGCATTTTGTATAGACTTGGAATGGTGGACTTGAACAGACTTTAGATTTGTCCTGGTCATTAATGCTGATGATAATTCTGATGTTAATTCTTGTGTTTGAGACATATGCTTACAATCTGTAATTTTCTGCTTAAAATCTGACACTGACGTGATTTTTGTGAATGCAGAAGACTGGGTGGGTATTTTTGCATTTCGACGGGTTTTGGATATTTTTTGGGCTGAAATCAGTCAGCTACATCAGGCAACACTGCGTGGGCTTTCGGTTTCATTTTCACTGCTAAGAGCGGTTCACTTCCCGCGTGGCTCCCAAACGATCACTCTGTGCCACAAACTGAATGTTATTTACAGCTTTATTACTTGTAATTCACAGCCTACCCAAGTTCTGGTCACTAAAAGTAGACTTTATTCGGAGGCACGCGCACCTGCCCTTGCTGTGGTGACAGCTGACAGTCAGCACACGTCACTTGTGATTTTGTGGTCGCAAATACAATACATGAAGACAGAAATTACATTTTTGGGGTGATTTATATGTTATTAATACTCGTTCAGGGGGGTCGAATCGAGATCACAATCTTTTTATGATTAATTGTGCAGCTTTACTATCTAGCTATCTATCCATCCATCCGTGTTGATTGTTTCAGCCTTCATTTATCCATCCATCCATCCATCCATCCATCGATCTATTCATCCATCCATTGATCCATCCATCCTTGTTAGTTTTTCCAGCCACCATCCATCTGTCCGTCTGTCTGTCCGTCTGTCCATCTGTCTCTGTTTTTCCATCCATCATCCATCCATCCATCTTGTTTCAAAATGTTTATCCTAATGTAATCTCTACACTTTAAATTAATTGATTCTTAAAAAATTTTTAAAAATGACTGAAACAAACATCGTAGACAATGTTGTTCTGTTGGCTTCATCGAACATGGATCTTCAGCGTGCACTGGGGCAGTGCAAAATGTGAGGCGGCTGGGATGAGAATCAGGACCTCCAAGTGCGAAGCCATGGTGCTCCACTGGAAAATAAGGTGGTTTGCCATCTCCAGGTTGGTGGAAAGTCTTTACCCCAGGTGGAGGAGTTTAAGTATCTCAGGGTTTTGTTCACGAGTGAGGGAAGGATGGAACGTGAGATTGATAGGCGGATTGGTGCAGCGGCAGGATCCCACAGGAGGAGCTGAAAGAAGTGTCTTGGTAGAGGAAAGTCTGGGGTTCTCTCCTAAGACTGCTGCATCTGTGACCCGGCCCTGGAAAAGTGGCAGAAATTATACATATTTTTTGTTTGTTTTTAAAACAAAATCTTCAGATGATTTTATTGCTAGACTGATCCATGATTGAGGCAATGCAGTGGTACAGTAGGTAGTGCTGTCACCTCAAAGCAAGAAGGTCGCTGGGTCACTGGGTCGCTGGTTCGAGCCTCTGTGTTTCTGTGTGGAGTTTGCATGTGTGCATGCATGTGCATGTGTGTTTCCTGTGGGTGCTCCGGTTTCCCCCGCAGTCCAAAGACATGCGGTATAGGTGAAATGTGTAGGCTAAATTGTGCGTAGTGTATGAGTGTGTGTGTGTTAATAAAGTGTGTTCGGATGGATGTTTCTCAGAGATTGGTTGCGGCTGGAAGGGCATCCGCTGCGTTAAAAAACCATGCTGGATAAGTTGGCGGTTCATTCCACTGTGGCGACCCCGGATTAATAAAGCGACTAAGCCGAAAAAAAAAAAAAAAAAAATGAATGATCCATGATTGGCGAAGCGGAACACATTTGAAAATACCACCATAGAAAATATGATAGAAAACTATGTTACATATTATTTATAGAAACTTCTAATTACTTATTGAGGGCCCCCTGTTTTCCTGGGTTTAAATCTGCCCCTGCATGCTCCAAGGGGATTTTGATTCTCTTAAATGTATGTCCTGTACATTTAGTTGTATGGACAATTGGCTGACTTTGACTCTTGGCATTTATCTTAAAAAGATATGTTTATAGCCGACTACTTGCATAACATAAATACAAATGTTATTTGACATAAGATGTCAGATTTACTTGATGCCAAATTCTGCTGGCACACCAAAATGATTTATTTAATTAAATCTTATTGCATTTGTTTTTAAATTAAACATGTTATTTTAATCTTCTAGGTTAAACTGAGTAGAGGAATCTAAACCAGTACTCAGAGAGAAAAAAATAAAAAAATAAAAAATAAATAACTTTGGTATACAGGATTCTTTGCAAAGGACTTATAACAGACTGTATAATTTTATTATTTTCAAACAACATTGCGGTCTTAGGAGTAAACATTAAAGAAACCTAACTTTGTTATTTTTTTTAAATAAACTTCACACTATTCATGTTTGATTCCATGGGATTCTCTGCTAATAACACGCAGCTTCTTTAAAACAACCTGTATTAAAGGGGAAGAAGGAGTGGGAGATGGGGTATGGTCAGCTTTAATAAAAAAGATTGGAAACCCATTGCCTCAAACCATTTAATTTTTTATACAAGGTGAAAGTTAAACAGACCTAGTTTAGTTTAAATGTTCTATGTAGCTCAGTATTAATTTAACTAAGGCTGTACAGTTTCACTTTTTCTAATACCTTAAGTGGTTTGAAGCAATAGGTTTTTTTTAAATTTCTAATAAAGTAAACGATATGGGTTAAGGGTATTGTTGTGAAAAAAGGAATATATTTTTATTACTTTTGTGTCTTTTCATTAAACAACTTTATTGTATTGCTTTAAGGTGATATATTAACTGAACTTCTGCTGTTGAGTGTGATATGCTTTGCATATAAAAAAAACATACTTTACGAAGTGGATGAAGCTAATAGAAATGCAAAGGCTTGATTGTTTAAAATTAACTTGAGCTCTAATCGTCCTGGTAGCAGAGATGGGTTGAAACCAAACACAGAATGAAATTCATGGAAAATAGGATGTATGTATGGGTGCGGCCAACAGAAGACTGGAGAATGATTGACAAGTGACGAATTTTACTTAACTCCCTTCTGTTAATATCAGCTGACTTTAAAAGTAAAAGTCAGGCAATGACAGTTGTTGCACACCTCCTGAATGTAATTATTGCATTGCATTGAGCATAACAGAATTCCGTGAATCGAATCATTCATTTGTATCCAATAAATTATTATGATTATTAACATTGAAGAAAAACCTTCACGAACATTTTTTTTTTATTTAACTCACATGGGATTAAATAGATATTCCAACAGTATACAGGAACACATGTGATGGCATTGTTTATTGCATCTTAAACTGGATTAGTTTGATCAACAATTCATAAGCTAATGCATGTTTTCAGAGAAAACAAAAAAAAAAAAAAAGTTTTGAAAGATTTCAAGTTGTCAAAAGTGAACAAATTTTGCCCAAACTATTGACCACACTTTAATATTCTGCTCATGATTCGTCCTTGCCCCTTTCCTCCTTTTTGTACTTGGCTGAGCTGATGACTTTGGCCAGTGGCAGGGTAGGGAGGGTGGCACGTCCTGGCACAGATCAGCCACTTATTGCTGGCTTAGAGCTGGTTCCTGTCCGCACCCTGCTGAGAGAAGACATGTCTCTGCAACCCGTCCACAGACCCCTGACAGAACCTGCTGTGCTAGAGATCACCAGCGGCCCTCATCAAGCCACTGACCCGTCCACAGGGGCCCAGCAGATGGACCCTCCACCTCTGACATAAAAAAAAAAAAAAAAGATCAGCGGACTTACATCCAGACTAATTGTCAGTATACTTCAAATGTTTAAAACAACTAACCGTTGTACTGTTGATTTTAAAAGCAATATTTTTGTTAAATCATAACTTTTCATGTGCTTTTTGAGTTTACTTACTAAAGTTTACTTAAATGAGTCATTAGGTATATGCTTGTGTAAGTTCATGACATGCTTGACTATTGTTATTAAAGTGCACATATTACAAGTAAATTACACATTAATAACAAGTGTCTTCAAAACCAACACACTTTTTGATAACACTTTATTTTGATGGTCCATTTGAGTATTAGTAGACTGTCTGCTTAATATCTGTTGACAATGCTCCTTCAACAGACATTTAACGCACTATAAGAAACTTTGCAAGTACATGTCAACTTATGCTAACCCTAACCTTAACCTACCAGACTATTTAAAATCTAATAAGAATTAGTTGCCATGTAGATGCAATGTAACTTAAATTCAACAACTGGACCATTAAAACAATGTGTGACCTATATATATATATATATATATATATATATATATATATATATATATATATATATATATATATATATATATATATATGTTTTTTTTTTCTTAAATGCTTTTTTTTTTTTGAGTAAAATCATGCTTAATAATAACAACTTTGTTTCATTCCTAATGCAAAAATAAATAAATAAATAAAATAAAAATGGCCCACTTTTTTTCTTTAATTTCACATTATTAAACATAGGAGAATCAGTTTCAAACATTATACTTGCAGTTATTAAACTGGTCCTGGCATGCCACTGTTTCCTTACCGCTTCAGAGGGTTGTTCCTTTTAATCATAATTGCTCTGCAAAGTGGATATCACATCATGTTCCAACATCATCTGTTCGAATGAAGTGTTCCAACATATTATCATTCTGAAAACCCTGGATAGAAAAAAGCCCTTATAGATTTCTTCAAATTGTGAATTTCATAGCCTAAGCTGCATATGGCTACATTTCATCTTTAAAATGAACGCTACGGGCAGTATGACACCGTTCCATTTTTTGCTTGCAAGCTGACCGGTAGCTCTACATGCACGTCAGCTGACTTGAGAGTGGAGTTGACCACAACAACAGGGTTTGAGTCTGGTGAAGATCGGAAAATAATATAAATAAATTTCAGACATACTGTGAAAATTTCCTTGCTCTGTTAAACAATATTTGGGAAATATAAACATGGCAGTTTATTTAGCTGAAAAATTACTAACAATGCAATTAGAAATTATTTTTTTCAAACATAGAACACAAACACAAACCACCTAAAATAAAAAAATAACAATAATAACAATAAAAAATACATCTGTCAAGTAAGTGGTGGTTCATTCAGCTGTGGTAAACCAGGGAAAAGGAAAAAGAAAATTAATGATGAAATCTGTCAAGTAAATGCAATAATCAATAACATTAAAGCTGACATTAGTTAAATCTTAACAATCTGTTGTCATTTCTGATATTTTGAATTTAGATTTAATGTAAGTAAAACAATGTAAACATTAAAAACATTATAAAATAAACTTGGTAAATGCAAATATTAAAAGGGACGTTTTCATTTGCTATTCACTGACAGTAAGACAGGCTCATGCAGCACATCAAACTCAGTCTTTTAAAATCGGAAGCGGAATGAAAGTCTCCTCATAAAAGCAGACGTATCAGCGCGCTGCTTCATTAAAACATATGAATTGATTTGTGCCTTCTGATTGGTTCTCGAGATATAGCAACTTTTGTTGTTAAAGGCAAGTGGCGATAAGCGGCTTTTGCATACAAACTGTTATTTCTGATAAGATGATTAGAATTAGAAGCAAATCTATTTCTTGATGGTGTACTACATGCCTAAAGTATTCACTCAATGTCATTGACTCAATTTTGGCGGAACTTTGCATCTGAACTATTTATTTATATATATATATATATATATATATATATATATATATATATATATATATATATATATATATATATATATATATATATATATATAGAAACAGGGAATATTTCACAAATAATTAAAGTATACTTTTTCACTAGTGATGTCTGCTTGAGCTTCTTCAAACTGGACACACACACAGATCTATAAAAGAGCAGAGGCCTGGACCCTCTTTCAGACACTCCTGCATTTAACGAGCAAAGTGTAATTAAGATAGAGGCCTGATAAAAGTAAAGTCTTGTCTGGCTGATGGTGTGTGACTTGATCAGCCAAGTAGGTGTATGTGAGTTTTTAAAAGTGGACCGACAGCTGAATAATAGCAAACGACAAACCTGCCATCAAGAAGAGGAATGTGTGTCCCGTCTGACTACGACAGAGACTGCCCAAAATAGGTGCTACCCAGAAAAGAAAAAAAAAAAAAACGTGTCTATACCAACATTTCTGTTCCAAAAATTGGACCTATAAAAAAATTAACTGCAGTTGTCAGCTCAAATGAACATCTGAGCCAGCAAAAACACAAACAACTTTCTTCCATTCATGCAAATTATGAAGCAGATTATCAATTAGCAAGGATGTTGGCAAGGGTACTGTGGAATTATGGTTGTTCTATATAAATTTAATATGTAGTGTGACTATTTTTACTAATAACATTAACTTTCTAAATTTATGACTGAAAAAAAAATAATATAAAATAAAATGATTTCTACTATTAATTAGTTCCTAGCATTTAAATCAGTTATGATTACGTTTAAATCAAGCTCAACACTCATAACTGTAAGACATTTTACAGCTGAATTAGAATAGTAATTTAGTTAAATAATTAACATTTTAAATTTACTTTTTCTTCAAGATAATTCTGAGCATGAATAAAGATTTAAAACCTTAACAAGAAGTTGTTTAAAATGTTTGATACTGTTTTTAATGTGTCAACACTGCAGATCTGTGAGAAGAAGCACATACATAACAAAGCCTTGGGGTAAAAAAAAATTCTTATAAAACATCAGTGTCTCATAAATAAGAGCTATAAGTGCAATTTGGGATTATAATCAATTCAAACTTTGTGTGTGTGTGTGTGTGTGTGTGTGTGTGTGTGTGTGTGTGTTCAGGGGGGTGGGGGTGGGGGGTTATCAAGAGGTATAACAAGTGATTTCACTGTAATCATCTTTAGCTGACCTCAAACTTATGACAATAGTTGGTAAATAATTTCAGAACAACCTCGTTTGTCCCTAAGAGATTCACATTTTGAAGGTCAACCCTGTAAATTGACAGAGCTGCAGTTTTGCTGATGTATGCAAGCAATTATACAAGCAAACACTGCCAGATTTTGAGATCAAGTGCTCCTTGCTTGAAGGGTACAGAGATTTACCTGTTGTCCTTCTGCGTCTGCAGCCTGTGTATCAGGTATAAAACAATCAAATAGTCATCAAACAGCAAATTTTTGAACTGGACATTCATGACCAAAAGAGGGATTTCTTTCATATGTCTATAGCTGCGGTCACACAGCACTTTTCTCCTCCTAGACTTCCATTTATACTCACGCGAATGCGTTAGACCAGAAATGCAAGTTTGTGCAACAAGTTTCGCAGTTCACTGCGTTGCAAAGTTCAAGCTTGGTGAACTCTGACCTGCGAAATCGCATCATTTGACTGCGCGAGACCAATAAAGGATCCAAACATGACCTCTCTGGACAGAAATGTAAAATTATGGACCAATCACTAGCATTTTTTTTAATCATCTAATCATCTAGTTAAACCCTTTTTGCAGCACTGTACAACAGATATCTTAGTGTGACTGCAGCTTATAAATAATGCTTTATTAACATCATTCACGAGGAGCATGAGCAGATAATTAAACAATTTGCCACAGGTGTAAACTGTTTCACTAATTATCGCAACATATATAAATAGCCAGCCCACTCTCCTCTGTCCTAAGGAAGTTTTCTGGCATCCTTCTACACCAAGGCTGTCCAAAGTCAGTCCTGGAGGGCCGAAGTTTCTAGTATATCTAGTATGAGTTTGACTAGCTGGTTCAGGTGTGTTTGATTAGGGTTGGAGCTAAAAACTCCAGAACACCGGCCATCCAGGACTGAGTTTGGACTCTCCTGCTCTACACCAAATTCTTCACGAGGATGGGTTCTCTATTTTACACCATGTCTTGAGCTCTGAGACAGGCCATCAGAGTTATTGGCGAAAGATTTAATTTGCAACAGTTTTCATTCAGAAAACTGTACATCAATCAATTGATAAACAAACAAATATAAAATTCTGAATTAAACAGCATTTTCTTGAACACAGGGGCATTCTGATTACGTACTCCTACTGTATATACATTTCTGGAGAGAGCTAATTATGTTCCATGTTTTTTTTTTTTTTTTTCTTTTTCAGTTGCCACCAGAGGCTGCTGTGTACACTTTTTCAGATATCAAATGTATCTTGCAAGTGCCATTTGCACCTGCTGTTCCTACGCAAATTCTCCAGAGGGCACTGTCGACTGACTAATTTACTGACTGACCAACCAAATGATTCCCCCCACCTTCCTTCTTCCCCAAACCCAATCAATAGTGATGCCCATGGCATCATACCCTCCCATATTGTTCCTTTCTAAGATGACATGCAGTCATACATATCTCTGGCTACATAATTCGCTATCTCCAAAATTGTATATAGGGCTACATTTTCAGAATGAGCCTATGTTGATTTTCTTAAAGTAAAAAAAAAAAATAATAATAAAAAATAAATTATTTATCGTTTTTATTATTATTTTTATTATTTTTTAAAGCATTGTAATGTTTATAACTGTGTGTATTATTTGTTATCATTTGAAGAATCAATTATTTAAAAAACCTAAAGGAAGTTAAATATATTCAGTTAAATATTCATCTACTTTGATTAGCAATACATGCATGTTGTTTCATCTTAGTGCTGTCAAAATTAGTGCGTTAACGCACGCGATTAATTTGAAATAATTAACCCGTTAAAATTTTTTTATGCAATTAACGCAGTTGCAGATTTTTTATATTTTTTTTTTTACTTCAAGGAATATGGATAAGACCAAGGAAGCACTTTTTGAAAGCAAGTTTCAGTATAAAACAATTAGTCGCATCACCAGGCTCTTTCAGGCAATTACAGATGCTCCATTTTTAACTTTCGACTTTTGTTTTAATGTAATTTGATACCGCATGGCGTACAGAAAGAAAAACCTCTGCATTTCGTGAATCATTGGTCCTTCAAAGTAATCAAATCGCTGCTTACACGGTAGACTTTTTATAAGAGTATTATCTTAATCATATTAAAATCGGAGTATTGGTGTCTTATGTAAATGTACTCAGAAAGTCTCTGGTGAAGTCGCGAGCTGTCAAAGATAGCGCTGTCAAAGATAGCGCATTACTCTGCCTTTCAGCATGAGCCCTCCAAGTTTATCATGTTTCCTGATTAAATGCAACAAAAGCGTATGCTTCACGTTGTTGTGTCAGAATCCTAGTAAAATATGGCCATACTTTAGAACGTTTAGTTTAAGCATTGTTTTGAAATTTAAATGTCATTAACATGCCTGTGTTTAATTTCTGTGATAAATATGGCTGTCAAGCCAGGATCTTGATGGTGTATTGTACTTAAACAAAAATTCCAATAAACAATTATATTTTGAATTTAAATAGTTTTTGTCTTGCGTTTATATTAATTTTACATTTAAATAGCCAAAATTACAAGTTTCAGTGCGATTCAATGCGATTAATCGTGATTAATTAAAAGAAATATATATATTATTTTATTTATTTTTTTAATCGATTGACAGCATTTGCATCTATCAGTGTACATGCAACAAACTGAGTTTTGGATCTCTTAAGCTAGCTTCAGATCATCAAAAGTTCAAACTTGTGAACAGATTTAATTTTAAAGATGTATTCACAACATGGTACTGCACTTCTTGTCTGTTATAGGACCCCTAGTGTTTGTTAGGTTGAGGGAGGTTTTCATCATTGATGTTGACCTGAGGCAGATCTTAGAGGCAGAGAGTGCAGAACGACATCTTGATGGCTGACAATTCACTGTAAATACCTGAACTGACTTACAGAACAACTGGAAGTAATTTTAGGTCTGTTGAAGTTTGAACTTGATTACTAATTTATTTGAGGAAATTTATAAACAGAGTATATAAATAACCTTTTTGAACAGCCTGATATACCAGTAGATGCACAGATTCATCTATTTTTTTTTCTCCATGACTGTGATATTTTGAAAATACGATTAGAAATAATTAAAGATGAGTATTTTGTGATTCTGTTCCAGGAACATTGAGCCTGGATGCTCCTCTCTTGCCAAATGATCTATTATTAGTCAAAGCTGGAGTCCAAACTGTTCTTTCCTTCCAGTGCTAATATATGGCTATGTAAAGCTTAATTCAAGTTAAGAAAACAGTGTGATTAAATATTATAAAACTGCCAATTTATCTTTACAGTAAGATGAATTTATCAACACACACACACACGCACACACGCACGCACGCACGCACGCACGCACGCACGCACACACACACACACACACACACACACACACAAAAGTCATTATTTTGATTTGTTAAATGCTTAGTAGCTTTATCGGGATCATGAAGTTAAACAAACTGGTAATTACTGTTTTTCATAAACTCTAATGGTTGGCTCATTTGATTTGTTTGAAATCTGGAGCTACAGTTACACAAATCCTCTAGATCAATTAGTATTAGAAGTGGAATTAGTATGTCCTGACTTTCTGAATTGCTTAAGCGGTTGGTGAAAGATGTTCTAAGGCATCCAGTAAAGTTAGGTTACGTTAATTTTATTATTAAATAAATAATAAAATTTTAAATACCCGAAGGTGGATTTGGTTTGCAATCAAGAGTACTCATTTCATAAAAACGCCACACAAAACAAGTGTCAACCCCCTACCCCTCCACCCCAAATAAATGTTTAAAACAATCTATAAAATGTAAGTCACAGAAACACCTCTGCTTTAGTCTATGCTTTATTTAAATATCTAATGGCTGCTGGTATGTAACTATTTTTTGAAATGTTTAGTTCCCCTTCGGTTGGGGAACTTCAGTGCCATAAGTGGATGAAATCCACGATGGGAGGATTCGGATCAGAAGCCGCTTGTCTGGAGAGTATTGAACGGGCCAATGAATGAAATTAATTGGCAGCGTAAGCTTGCGCAGGTGTGCGGCATCTGCAATTATCTCAGCATATAAGCACACCTGAAGCCAGCAGACGCCATCCTTTTCGCTTCAGATCCTTTCTGAGTGAGTCGATGAGGGTTCCTCTTGCTGATCAGCACTTCAGAGCGAACGAGTGTGTCTCCCGGTCCAGAGTGGGTCTTCGCGGTGGCAGACGGTCGAGCTGGGTTTCTCCCTTGCCTGCGGTTCTTTGGGTCCGGTCCTCCAGAGCGGTGCGTATTGTTGCAAACTTTCCTAAAAGAGCAACACAGTCGTGCAGCACGTCCTTTTCAGGATGGCGCTCCGACTGTGCGTTTCTGGATGCGGGGGTTTCCTGGCTCCGGATGATGGACACGATCACTGCATTGCATGTTTGGGGGTCCAGCATGTTAATGCGGTGCTCGCGGGCGGTTCATGTTGTCATTGCGATGCCATGACCGTTGCACACCTAAGATCGCGGCTAACTTTCGCAAGAGAGCGAGCCACCCCAGTTGCCTCCTGTTCTAAAAAAGCAGCGGGCGCTCGGGCAGATCTGAGGGTTTCAGCGGGAGATAATCCGCCGCCCACGGGCTCGCAGACCTCTCGCTCCTCACGCCGCTCCATCCAAGCTTCGGGTAGTGGGAGTGATCCGTCTAACCAGATGGTAGCTCTCACACTCGCTGACACCGGAGATCAGATGTCCTCCGCGGCATCGGAGGGTGGGCTTTCACTGTCCGACGAAGATACGGACCCGCTCGCCCCCTCCGGGCAGGTGAGCGCTGTCAAATCGGATCCTGAAGCGGACATGTTAGCCGAGCTTTCCCGGGCTGCTTCGGCCGTGGGGTTGGAGATGGTTTATCCCCCAGCTCCGCGGCCGGACCGACTAGATGGGTGCTACGTAGAGGACCAGAAGGCAAAGCCTTCGAAGCCTCTCGTCCCCTTCTTCCCGGAAGTGCACAGTAGGCTCACGCAGTCTTGGAGGGCACCTTTCTCTGCTCGTGCTGCGTGTGCCTCCGCCCTCACCGTCCTTGACGGTGGAGCTGCCAGGGGGTATGAGGCGATCCCATCAGTGGAGCGTGCTATCGCGGTCAATCTTTGTCCGCGCGGCGCCTCTACGTGGCGGGGTTTGCCCCGCCTCCCGTCCAAAGCCTGTAGGTTGTCTGCCTCCCTCGGAGCCAGAGCTTATAAGGCTGCGGGCCAGGCTGCTTCTGCTTTGCACGCGATGGCCACCTACCAGCGCTACCAAGCGCAGGCGCTGGCCGAGCTGCACGAGGGCGGGTCCAACCTAAGCTTATTACATGAGCTGCGCACCGCAACCGACTATGCTCTTCGGACTACTAAGTCCGCCGCGTGTGCGCTGGGGAGGACGATGTCCACACTTGTGGTTCAGGAACGCTACCTCTGGCTAAACCTGGCCGATATGCGCGATGTTGACAAAGTTCGCTTTCTTGACTCGCCCATATCCCAGGCTGGCCTGTTCGGCGACACCGTCGGTGAATTCACCCAGGAATTCAAGGCGGTGAAAGAGCAGTCGGATGCGATGGGCAATGTCATCTATCGGTGTGGCCGTAAGCCCGCTCCGCCCGCCGAGCCATCCACCTCTGCTGTTCCTCGCCGAGGGCGCCCGCCAACGAGTGCTGCCCCGCCCCCGCCTGCGCCTCCAGCCAAGCGGGCGCGGCGTACACCTCGAAAGCAGGCAGCCCCTCCTGCCCAGGGCGCCGTTAAGTCCGGTAAACGGACCGCGAAGCGTCCCTGAGACAGGCCATCCGGAGAAGAGGAAACTTGCTCTTTCCCCGCTGGAGGGCGGGGCCCCGATAACAACGGTACTTTTCAGTGCCACCAAAACATCAGTAAAAGAGCACTTTTTCCCTTCCCCGGATGTGACTGCACGAGTTCTGCCAGTCCAGGACGCGCTGCCTTCCGGCTCGCAGACTCTACGTGCTTCGCCAGTGGCTCACGAGCGCTGGGGGGACGGTCTCCCTTCCCTCAGCCCTCCAGCCCCCTCTCCGGAGTCAGGGTGCGGAGCCAGAGCGAATCGCTCTCCTCCAGCTCTTCCGCGGGACCCTCGTGCTTCCCGGATCAGCACACCCACTCCGCGCTGCCCCACCGCTGGTACGTCAGCGATTGTAGCGATGACTCCATTAGCGAGGGCTCTGCCTGCCTGGTTAGCGCGGGCCAGCCCCTCGCGGTGGCTCATACGCACAATCAGACTCGGTTACGCGATTCAGTTCGCGAAACGGTCCCCAAGTTTACAGGCGTGTATTTCTCCAGGGTCAACCCCCTGTCTGCCCCTGTCTTGCGAGAGGAGATTGCTGCCCTCCTGGCGAAGGGTGCAATCGAGCCAGTTCCTCCAGCCGAGATGGAGAGTGGGTTTTACAGCCCATACTTCATCGTACACAAAAAGAGCGGTGGGTCACGGCCAATCCTAGATCTGCGCGTTTTGAACCGCTGTCTGCACAGGCTGCCGTTCAGAATGCTCACGCAGAAGCGCATTCTCCAATGCGTTCGTCCTCAGGATTGGTTTGCAGCCATAGACCTGAAGGACGCGTATTTCCATGTCTCCATTCTTCCACGCCACCGCCAATTTCTGCGGTTTGCGTTCGAGGGTCGAGCGTGGCAGTACAAGGTCCTCCCCTTCAGGCTCTCTCTGTCTCCGCGGGTCTTCACCAAACTCGCGGAGGGTGCCCTAGCGCCCCTTCGGCTCGCGGGCATTCGCATACTCAATTATCTCGACGACTGGCTGATTTTAGCCCACTCGCGGGAGCAATTGATTATGCACAGGGACAAGGTGCTTCGGCATCTCCGCCTACTGGGGCTTCAGGTCAACCGAGAAAAGAGCAAACTCGCCCCCGTGCAGAGGATTTCTTTTCTCGGGATGGAGCTGGACTCGATCACCATGGTAGCGCACCTCTCCGAGGAACGCGCTCGCCTGTTGCTGAACTGTCTGAGGGAGCTCGACAGCAAACTAGTGGTCCCACTGAAGTTCTTTCAGAGGCTCCTGGGGCATATGGCATCCGCAGCCGCCGTCACGCCGCTCGGGTTGCTCCATATGAGACCACTTCAGCACTGGCTTCACGATCGGGTCCCCAGACGCGCATGGCACGCGGGCACACACCGGGTCTCGGTTACTGCGCTGTGTCGCCGCGCCCTCAGCCCTTGGAACGACCCCTCGTTCCTACAGGCCGGTGTGCCTCTAGGACAGGCGTCCAGCCATGTTGTTGTTTCAACAGACGCTTCCAACACGGGTTGGGGGGCCGTGTGTCGCGGGCATGCGGCTGCGGGCCTGTGGAAGGGTGCCCAGCTGCATTGGCATATCAATCGCCTAGAGCTGTTGGCAGTGTTCCTCGCTCTCCACCGCTTTTTACCGGTGCTGGAGCGGCAACACGTGCTGGTCAGGACAGACAGTACGGCGGCGGCGGCGTATATAAGCCGCATGGGGGGTATGTGCTCTCGCCGCATGTCTCAGCTCGCCGAAATCGCTGCGCACCATTCACGTTCCAGGCACGCTCAATCGTGCAGCCGATGCGCTCTCACGACAGCTGTTACGCCCTGGAGAATGGAGACTCCACCCCGAGTCTGTTCAGCTGATATGGGCGCGATTCGGGGAGGCCCAGATCGATCTGTTTGCTTCCCCCGAGAACGCTCACTGCCAGTTGTTTTTTTCCCTGACCGAGGGCTCTCTCTGCACGGATGCACGGATGCACTGGCCCACAGCTGGCCTCGGGGCATGCGCAAGTATGCGTTTCCCCCAGTGAGCCTGCTCGCGCAGTTTCTGTGCAAGGTCAGGGAGGACGAGGAACAGGTTCTGCTAGTTGCGCCCCTTTGGCCCAACCAGACCTGGATATCAGAGCTCTCACTCCTCGCGACGGCCCTCCCCTGGCGGATCCCTTTGAGAGAGGACCTACTCTCTCAGGGACAGGGCACCATCTGGCACCCTCGCCCCGATCTTTGGAACCTCCACGTGTGGTCCCTAGACGCGAGGAAGACTTAGGTAACCTACCGACTGCGGTGGTTAATACCATCACTCAGGCTAGAGCCCCCCTCCACGAGGCGCGCCTACGCCCTGAAGTGGAGTCTATTCACTGAATGGTGCGTCTCTCGCAGAGAAGACCCCCGAAATTGCCAGATTAGTGTTGTGCTCTCTTTCCTTCAAGAGAAGTTGGACAGCAGGCTGTCGCCCTCCACTCTCAAGGTTTACGTGGCCGCCATCTCCGCTTATCATAGCGCGGTAGCTGGCGGCACCGTGGGAAAGCATAACCTGGTCATCCAGTTCCTTAGGGGTGCTAGGCGAATTAATCCATCTCGCCCCCCTCTCATGCCCTCTTGGGATCTCGCCCTCGTTCTCACGAGTCTGCGATCCGATCCCTTTGAGCCACTCGAATCAGTATCTCTAAGATTTCTGTCCCTGAAGACAGCTCTGCTGGTTGCGTTGGCCTCCATCAAGAGGGTCGGGGACCTGGAGGCAGTTTTTCTCTCACGTCATCCTGAGACCCCGCCCTGGTTATGTGCCCAAGGTTCCTACCACCCCCTTTAGAGATCAGGTAGTGAACCTGCAAGCGCTGCCCCCGGAGGAGGCAGACCCAGCCCTTTCTTTACTTTGTCCAGTTCGCGCTCTGCGCATTTATGTGGACCGTACTCAGAATTTTAGATCATCTGAGCAGCTCTTTGTCTGTTATGGCGGTCGGCAGCAGGGAAGTGCCGTATCGAAACAAAGATTATCCCACTGGATTGTGGATGCCATTTCACTCGCTTATTCGAGTCGAGGTCAGCCGTGTCCCCCGGGAGTACGTGCACACTCCACTCGGAGCGTTGCATCCTCTTGGGCGCGTGCACGCGGCGCCTCTCTAACAGACATCTGTAGAGCTGCGGGCTGGGCGACACCCAACACATTTGCAAGGTTTTACAATCTGCAAGTGGAGCCGGTTTCCTCAAGGGTATTAGGTAACCCTTTGGTGATTGAGGAGACAACTCGGAACACGCTTGCTGCGCCATTCTCCCTAACACGGAGGTACGTGCGCCTTTTTATCTGTCAGTAAAGTTCCCCGTCAGGTGAGCCCTGCAGATTCCTCCGTGGCCCCCAGCACTGACTCAGTGGAGTAGTCACTTGCTGGCCCACTACGTTGTAGGTCTGCCCGCTGGTCAGCCCGCGTTTTGTGTATAGGTGCCTGCTATGCATGATCCACACTAGGCGATCCCATATGCTCATTCTGCCACGGTTAAGTCCCCCCCCTGGGCGGACCCGTGTCTTCCCTCTCCGCTAACCACGCTTTTGCTATGAGTACTCCCCTTTTTTAGGGCTAGTCCATATGTAATTCTGCCATCTATCCCCCCCTTGGGTAAAGGATGGCCTCCGCAGCGTCCTCCCTATCGGGATTGCACGCTTCCCAACGTACTGTCGTATTTCCTAGAATTATCTAGATGCTCACGACTTCCCAAAAATATATATCTAAATCCGTAAAACTTCTGTTGAAGTAGGATAAATTAGGGCCAGGGACACGTTGGAGGACCGCGCCCCCCATGATGTGGGTGCGTCACGCTTGCTTGACTATTTCCTCATCGGGGGTGTTGGTAAGGTGCAGTCATTATGGCGCTTTCCATACTTCTCCCATCGTGGATTTCATCCACTTATGGCACTGAAGTTCCCCAACCGAAGGGGAACGTTCGAGGTTACAGAAGTAACCCTTCGTTCCCCGAGGAGGGGAACGGAAGTGCCATACTCCGTAGCCATAATGACTGTCCCTTAGCTGTTTGAAAGTCTCTTCAGCTTAAAAGGATGGCGTCTGCTGGCTTCAGGTGTGCTTATATGCTGAGATAATTGCAGATGCCGCACACCTACGCAAGCTTACGCTGCCAATTAATTTCATTCATTGGCCCGTTCAATACTCTCCAGACAAGCGGCTTCTGATCCGAATCCTCCCATCGTGGATTTCATCCACTTATGGCACTTCCGTTCCCCTCCTCGGGGAACGAAGGGTTACTTCTGTAACCTCAAACGTTTTACAGCTTCATACTAAAAACCTGCGACCAGAAGGAAGGAGCTGAAACTAGTATAGGGAATGAGCAGTGACACTTAAAATTGAATATGCAATTCTCTTTAGCTGCCTGTGTTCACAGCTTTCAGATTGGCTAGTGACACCCCAGTCACCTTACTGGGCCACTTAAATATTTGAGTTAGTCTGTTTTAATCTTAACAGAAAGGTTCCCAAACCATGACAACAAAGTAAAAGATTAAAAAAAGCATAGCAAAAAAGCAGTGGGTAGCATTATCGCCTCACAGCAAGAATGTCACTGGTTAGAGCCACAAACTGGGTCAGTTGGCATTTCTGTGTGGAGTTTGCATGTTCTCCCCCATTGCATGAGTTTCCTCTGGGTGCTCCGGTTTCCCCCACAGTCCAAAGACAGTCCAAAGACGCTATAGGTGAATTGAATAAGCTAAACTGTCCGTAGTGTACATGTATGTGTGTAAATGCAAACGTATATGGGTGTTTCCCATTGTTGGGTTGCAGCTGGAAGGGCATCTGCTGTTGAAAACATTTGCTGGATAAGTTGGCGGTTCTTTCCGCTGTGGCAGAGTCAATGGCGACCCCTGATTAATGAAAGGACTAAGCCGAAAGCAAAATGAATGAATGTATAACAGAGGTGAAAGAACAAATCCTTGTGGGGACATGGTTGCGGATCAATCTTTACTAGATAAACATCTATTCACTCTAACATGTTGTGTTATAGGGTCTCACAATGTACAAGAAGCACTGCATTAAATTGCACTTTTTTCCGCACCATGTCTTTAAAGAATTTACATCTATTTTACTTTAGTATTTCCAATGGCGTATATCCGCTTGCCTACTGATCCTGCCGGGGTCTTGCGAGTAAACTGCTTTTCATCGTGGTTTAGGCTTCCACAACTAGATGAATGCTGAAGTCTATTTAACTGATTATACTACATTACATTACAACATTGATTCTGTAAAGGGAACTGTCTAAAATTGAAAAAGTCACATCAACCGTTCACCAGAAGTATATTGGTATGGGAAGAAAAACTAGCTCTGCATCTACCCTATTGTGTGAAAAGCAGAGGAAAAGACGACAAACAAAAGTCTGGCAGTAAAGTGCAGTGATGCCTGCTTACTTGACAAAGTTCTATCTATTGATCTATCAGTCTATATGTCTGTCTGCCTGTAAATCATGGTAGGTTGAATGTGGAAAAAAAAAGTTTTTCTATCTATCTATCTATCTATCTATCCATCTATCTATTCATCCATCCATCCGTCCGTCCATCCGTCCTTTTGTCTGTCTATCTATCTGTGCTGTTCAAAGTTTGTAAAAGTCTTAGTTGACAACAACAGTTATTAATAGTTTTTCAGTCTGCCCACGTGGCTTTATCACAATCGTCCATGTGAGACACGCACTCCTTGAATACATGAATACATGTGAAGCACACCTGCATAAAGTTTAAGGTAAACTTTCCAACTTATTTTGAAAACAAATGTTGTTGCTAGATAATCCATAGAATTCCTGCATCACGCAGACTCTTCCTGTGTCCGCCATTTTTACAACCCAGGACAATAGCTACCCACACGCCCACAAACTAACACAGCACGCTGGCTAAAAAGAGCATGCACACAAACTATTATTATTAAATGCTGGATTAATGCACAAGAACGTTTTTGTTACAACTGTTTTGCAAACATGATTTACACCATTTCTGATATATATATATATATATATATATATATATATATATATATATATATATATATATATATATATATATATATATATAGCTTCCTATTATACATACAACTTTAAAAGAGATATTTCATAAGGGTGTACTTTTAGCACTGAATATTATTTACCTAGAGTGTTTACATGGTCATACATGAAGTAATAAAACAAGCATTTAGTTTGGGCTAGCTTTTGCAGATGGACATTGCTTCACCATGCCCTTGATGGGTGAATGGAGGAGTGTCTTTACATTTACATTTAGTCATTTAGCAGACGCTTTTATCCAAAGCGACTTACAAATGAGGACAAGGAAGCAATGTACACAACTAAGAGCAACAATGAATAAGGGCTATAGGCAAGTTTCAGGTCTGTAAAGTCTAAGAAGGGAAGTATTAGTAGTATTAGTTTTTTTTTTTTTTTGGGGTACAGTTAGTGTGATATTCAGAGAGGCAATTGCAGATTAGGAAGTGAATTGGAGACTAAATAGTTGAGTTTTTAGTCGTTTCTTGAAAGTAGCGAGTGACTCAGCTGTTCTGATGCAGTTAGGGAGTTCGTTCCACCAACTGGGCAGATTGAGCGTGAGCGTTCGCGAAAGTGATTTCTTCCCTCTTTGGGATGGAACCACGAGGTGACGTTCATTCACAGAACGCAAGTTTCTGGAGGGCACATAGATCTGCAGAAGTGAGAGCAGATAAGAAGGAGCAAGGCCAGAAGTCACTTTGTAGGCAAACATCAGAGCTTTGAATTTGATGCGAGCAGCAACTGGCAGCCAGTGCAAACGGACTAGCAGCGGAGTGACATGTGCTCGTTTAGGTTCATTGAAGACCACTCGTGCTGCTGCATTCTGGAGCAGTTGAAGAGGCTTGATAGAGTTAGTCTTTTGTCTTTCCAGGTGTGAATTCATGACTATTATCACTCATGCATATAGCTGAGATCACCCAAAACACACTTTAACATTGTAAGTCATTGTCATCTTTTCTTTAAATGAGAGAACAAAATATTTTTTACAGAATTGAGAAGTAAACATTCTTTATTCAAGACAGGTTACTCAAAAGTCTTGTTCAGGCACATTCAGTGTGTTTTTTTGGACCTTATTTCAGCTACATTTTTTTTTTCTCCAAAACTTACTAACCATACATACATGTGTGTCTGTATATATATATATATATATATATATATATATATATATATATATATATATATATATATATATATATATATATATATATATATATATATATATTATATATATATATATATTTATATATATTTTTTTTTCCTAAAAAAAACACAATCATATTCATCAATATTTCTCACATATTATTGCTGCTCAAGTGGTGCTGAATACAAAATTCCATGTTTGACAGTACTATGTAATAAGAAGCTGAAATAAGCACAGATGTCAGGGCATGTGTCAGGGCATAATGACAATGACAAAAACTATGCATTTATTGTATTGAAGACAGAAAGGAAGAAATATCGTGTTTATTATATTTACATTTGTCTTGCATAAAAATAAACATAAATAAAGTAAAAATGGCCACTTAGCAGAAGGTGCAATCACAGCAACAGTTATGCTTGATGATAATGGCTGGTTTAGTGCATGGTTTCCCCCTTTTAAATGTTCTGTTGTGGTTTATTCCAAAACCGCCACCTCACACTCCATCAGCACTCCATCAGGTAGTTGGCAGAAAATGCAGCACCCAAAATCAGAAGCATGAAAAGAAACAGGCGTGAGAGAAGAGAGCAGGAATGTGTAGTTACAAGAGTATGTTTGCAGTGTAGAGTAGAGAGAGGAGTTACATGAACTTGCCTAGAGCGAGGAGCAGGCTTTTTGAAAGATAGAGAGTCTGTTTTCTCTCTAGTGCAAAGGTGGTTCCATTACAGCTCCTTCAAAAGCATAACACACATCTTGACGCCCAGAACTCAACTGCAGATCTGTATGAAATTAAACTATGCCTGTCTTTATATATAAAGATCTGTTAATTATTGCTGTAAACACTGCAAGTTGTAGGTGTTGAAATTGGAGTAATAGTTGTGTTGATCATGTTTTCATGACTTTTGCTCAGTAGTTCATATTGTGTAGTAGATAACAAAAAAAAAAAAAAAACTAAAAAAAAATAAATAAATACAGTATGCAACAAAATAATCAAACAATTTGTAAAAAGTAACAACATGACAGCATGGTAAGTATGTTCCATTCATCCATTCATTCATTTAACTTCGGCTTAGTGACTTTATTCAACTGGGGTCACCACAGTGGAATGAACCACCAACCTATGCAGTATATGTTTTATGCAGCGGAAGTCCTTCCAGCTGCAACTCACCACTGAGAAACACCCATACACTCTTATTTAACTTATTCAATTCACCTATAGCGCATGTGTTTGGACTGTAGGGGAAACTGAAGCACCCGGAAGAAACACAGGGAGAACAAGCAAACTTCACACAGAAATGCCAACTGGCCCAGCCGTGGCTTGAACCAGTGACCTTTTTTGCTGTGTGGCGACATTGCTACCCACTGCGCCATTGCGCCACCATGTTGCATTCATACTACACATGCTACATGTTCCTTTCTAAAAAATACCATGTCTTCAACATAGATTGATTCTGAAACTGTAGCCCTATATACGTTTCTGGAGATTGCAAATTATGTAGCACAAGGAATATATGGCTGCATTTCATCTTTAAAATGAACGCTACAGGGCAATATGATGGTGTACCTTTTTTCGCTTACCAGCTGACTGCTTACCTCCATATGGATGGCTTTTCTGCTGTTACCAGCTTGTCCAGTGGCTCGACAGGTACTTTGGTGGACTTAAGACACAGAGAGGAGTTGACTGTGACAACGAGGCTCGAGTCTGGTAAAGAAAGGTTTCAGAAAGCAGGCGAGACAAAAACGAAACTAATAAATAAAGAAATAAATAAATAAATAATACTGAGAATGTGGTAAAATCTAAAACGTTGGAAAAATCATGGTACTTTTCTTTTTCTGGATTGCTTTTTTAAATACTGCAGTTGAGTTTAGAGAAGGGGTGGGCAGGTCAATTGGTGTTTTTTTTTTTTTTTTGAAGGCTATTGGTTGGGTTCAGCGAAGGGGGAGGGTGTGGGCATTGATCAGTTCGTCAGTCAGTAAATCAGTCAGTCGACAGCGGTCTCTGGTGGATTTATAAAAACACAAATACAAAAAAAAAAAAAAAAACATAGCTCCTGGGACGTATTTTTCTCTTTCCAGAAATGTATTTAGGGGTACATAATCAGAATGAGCCTTGTTTGCATGTTTTCATCATTTGATTGACTGGTCAGCTTCTCTTTGTTTATTTTTGGTTTTGATGGTTTTATTTTGTGACCACAGTCATGTATTATTGCTTCTTACACATGTTATCAGAAAAAATTCTTACAGATTTGGCTTTTAGAAGTGCATGTCTCAGGGAACAGTATGTTATGACCAACCGCGGTAAAACCGCAGTACTCAGAGAAATTCTCTGACTCAGGAAATCCATTACCATTAGAGTGCAGCCGAGCTTCATTCTCAGTAGTGGCCAGTTCTGAAGGCTGACTCGATATTGCGGGTGGCTTTTCCGTGGAAGGTGGAAGTGTTTTCTCCATGTTTTGTTCATATTTGCGAAATTTTATTACAATGCTGTGCCTGGGATAATTGTGTTTATTGTTTTCTAATTAGAGAAATAGTTTAATTTTAGACACAGTATTGCCGACTCGTTCACCGAGTCTGCCGCCCATTTAGTGGCAGACTTAGTGATTTGGGGCCCTAAGCAATTGAAAAATAAACTGAATGTAAAAAAAAAAAAATATATATATATATATATATATATATATATATATATATATATATATATATATATAGTTTTTAACCTTCAGTTTATATATATATATATATATATATATATATATATATATATATATATATATATATATATATAGTTTTCTTTTCCCAAATGTTTTCAAAATTCTCACTCTTGCACACTTTACCTACCTCTACTCGGATCGCTGGCAGACTGGTGTCACTACAACAGTAGGAAAATCACAAACGGTTCATTTAAATCATTACATTTGAAAACAGAGGTGAAGCAGATTGGTTTGACAATCCCAAATACCTCATTTGCCGTCGGTATGCAGAGAAATCATCTGTTCTCAATGCTTTAGTTGTGAGAGACAGCTTTGTGGCACTGTGCCGTCTTGAGTGCTCTGAGGCGGGGGGGAGACTGATGGCATCACCTGCAGCTCGTTGTGAAGTGTAACATTAGGAACAGCACAGACGCATGAGAGTCTCTTCAAATCTCCAGTAAAACCAAAAACATTCGCTAGTCGCTTTTTTGAAAATTTGGTGATGGGAGTCTGAAAAGTCACCAGGTTTGCAACACTGGCTGACAGTGTATCATGGGGCCCCAGGTTTAAAAAAAAAAAAAAAATACATGATAATTTTTACGACGTACAATAACAAATGTATAAAAGAGCGTTATGATTAATTTAGGCTTCTTGACATTGGTCTGGGGCTCCTAAGCTGCGGCTTACCTCGCTTATTGGTTAAGTCCACCCCGGATCCCATTATTATTTTGTAAATAAATGTTCGTCACATCCAGGTGCTTAGTTGACGAAAATGTAACATTCCATTGGTTGAAAACCATATGCTTTTTGCACTGCTTACACAGTTAAAGTCAGATGTTTACATACACATTGCAGAATCAGCTAAATGTTAATTAGTTTACCTAAATAAAACAGTATCACAGAGTCTGCAGCTGTTGGCAAAAGCATTGTTAGCTCTCCTGCAAAACTGTAATTATTGAATATGTCCTGCTGTTAAATAGAAATAGGACTAAAAAAACAATAATAATAGACAAATGACAAAAGCTTAAACGATAAATTCCAGGAGTCATGTATTTTGTCTTTGACATGATAACATTGCAAACTTTTTTTTTTTACTCAACACAGGCTCATTGGGGATATACGTGCTCAGGGACAGATTTATTTATTTATTTATTTATTTTTTAACTGCAGATATGTGCCCTTGCATACATTCAGCTCCAGTGTTGTGTGCATAGCAAATGCTACAGCTTGCTTTGAATGGTATTAAACTTAGATGACTTGTAGACTTGTTTTGAGGTCCATGCATGGTTCCAGAAAACAGGTACCTGTTAACAAGCACTGCAAAATCATGGTCAAAACCTGCAGCTATGTTGTGCTTTTTTTTTTTTTTTTTTTTTTTTTCTAGTTTGCTTTGAAAACACTATCTGTTGAGTTTTAGGAAGGGGGTGGGTCAGTCAGTCAATAGCAAAATTATATATGTAACAAATTAACCAGTTGGCTTCTCATGAATGGTAAATTGTAAATCGACTGTATTTGAGATTGAGAATACATAATATAATTACAAATTCAAATCCAAATACATAATAATAATAATAATAATAATAATAATAATAATAATAATAACAATAATAATAACAACAACAACAATAATAATAAAAATAATAATAATGATAATAATAATAATAATAATAGTAAGAAGAAGAATTCATGTCAAGTTTCTGATTTGGTATTTATAACAATGAGTGGGGAAAATATCTATCTTTAAATATATTCTCTACAGCAAATATATCAATCCCAAAATCCCAGAAAACCGACTGTATTAAATTAAACTGCATGATTTATTTAAACAGTCACCTTCTATAAACATCAATAAAGTCATAAGCGCAATAAAGGTCAGGCACAAAAAAAGGTGCCATCTCATTGCATCGCTCATTTTGGCAGTCTGTTCTGTGCTTGTCTTTAATAAATCTTGACAGTAGTTATAAAGCCTAAACAGAGTTTGCACTGGCATAAGCTGTTAGTAAATATGCCTTAAAGTCTAGTTCAAACTGCCCAAAATATCTATGGTTTGTTGGGATGTGTTGTTTCAGCGTGTAACCCCATTGTCATTTGTTGTCACTGACTGAACATGTTCAATCTTTGTTTGTCAGGTTTTGAAATGTTTGAGCAATCTGGGATGATTTTCCAAAAAGACTCCAACAGACCCTAACATAATCTGACTTCATGGTGAACCATTGCCATGACACAGCGTCCCTGCCAACTCAGCATACAAACAAATGTGCCTAACTGGCACTGCATTGCTGGAGCGACAGAAACAAAGCCGTCTACTGCAATTAATCAAAACGCTTTTGTATTAAAGACATCAATGCATTCATTTCCATTATAAAAAGAGAAAACAAAACACATTTTAGTCGGCTTTTAGCATAGAGGCATTTGAATCTGAATTCTAAATGCATATTATGAAATCAGAATAAATATGAATTATTGCTTTCTTTTTTAAATAATAATCCTTAAAGCCTTTAACTTAAGCTAATACTTTATATTAAAGTGTCCATGCTACATGTAATGTAAGTATAGTGTATTTATTACAATTAATTATGCTTAATGACATGCAACTAACCCACATTCCAAACCAAATCATAGTACATGAAATGTTACTCAGTTGTAATTTATTATCATTATTATTATTATTAGTATTATTATTATTATTAGTAGTAGTAGTAGTAGTAGTAGTAGTAGTAGTATTAGTATTACTATTATTATTCAGAGAAAAGTCATTTAATTTGATTTGACATCAATAAGTGTAATCTTTTTTCACAGTATTTCATATTATATTTCATATTTTATATAATGTTTAATATTTTTATTTTTTAAAAAGGTTTTATCCAGTCAATATAATTTTCCCTTTAATTATTACCCCCCTTATTATTTTAATTTTATTTATTTATTTAATTATTTTTCTTATGTAAATAAGAAGACTTGGCAAATGAACAAAAAAGGCCAGAAAGACCCATACTGATAACTTCTTATTAAATGCATTTATACGGACAAGGGCCAGGCAATTGACAGATTTCGACTACTGTCTGAGCTTTCCATTCCTTTGTATACCTTTCTTTCTTCATGTGTTTAATATTTTTAACATGTGTCATTTAAATTGATTACACATAACATAATTTCTAAATTAAGATGTTTTGTTTCATTTATATGTACATTCTGTTTTCTGAGGAAAAAAAAATGTGGATGGGTATATAAGTGTGTGTGTGTGTTTCATATTAAGCTTTAAATCATCCAAAACCTCATCCTTTTCAATCAAGAAACTAAGTGTTAGTTCAGTTGTTCTCCATTATTAGCAACAGCCATCTTTACTATGTAGCCCTTTCTCCGTTACAGGCTCAGAAAATTTGTATGTCTAGGGACATACTACAAACACACAAAAAAAAAAAAAAAAAAAAAATTCAAGGTGAGAGGTACATCCCAACAAAGAAAACACAAATATGGCAACATTGTATATTCAAATAAATCCAAAATAAAGTTCTACCTAGCTGGGATTTAAGTCTTTAGTTGGCTCGCAATGTTGGAGGTCATGTGAATAATAAAAATAATAATAATAATAATAAAACAAGCTCGCATCTCAGCCTGCCTGTTGGATATTTCACACTGGATGAAAGATCATCATCTTCAGCTGAACCTCGCAAAAACGGAAATGCTTGTAGTTTCTGCCAACTCGACCCTACACCATAACTTTTCAATCCAGATGGATGGGGCAACCATTACTGCATCCAAAATGGTGAAAAGCCTTGGAGTAACGATTGATGACCAACTAAACTTCTCTGACCACATTTCTAGAACTGCTCGATCGTGCAGATTCGCACTCTATAACATCAGAAAGATCCGACCCTTCTTATCTGAACAAGCAGCTCAACTCCTTGTTCAAGCTCTTGTTCTCTCCAAACTGGATTACTGCAACTCTCTACTAGCTGGGCTTCCAGCTAGCTCTATCAAGCCTCTTCAACTGCTCCAGAATGCAGCAGCACGAGTGGTCTTCAATAAACCTAAACGAGCACATGTCACTCCGCTGCTAGTCCGTTTGCACTGGCTGCCAGTTGCTGCTCGCATCAAATTCAAAGCTCTGATGTTTGCCTACAAAGTGACTTCTGGCCTTGCTCCTTCTTATCTGCTCTCGCTTCTGCAGATCTATGTGCCCTCCAGAAACTTGCGTTCTGTGAATGAACGTCGCCTCGTGGTTCCATCCCAAAGAGGGAAGAAATCACTTTCGCGAACGCTCACGCTCAATCTGCCCAGTTGGTGGAATGAACTCCCTAACTGCATCAGAACAGCAGAGTCACTCGCTACTTTCAAGAAACTACTAAAAACCCAACTATTTAGTCTCTACTACACTTCCTAATCTGCAATTGCCTCTCTGAATATCACACTAACTGTACAAAAAAAAAAAAAAAAAAAACTACTAATACTTCCCTTCTTAGACTTTACAGACCTGAAACTTGCCTATAGCACTTATTCATTGTTGCTCTTGGTTGTGTAAATTGCTTCCTTGTCCTCATTTGTAAGTCGCTTTGGATAAAAGCGTCTGCTAAATGACTAAATGTAAAATGTAAATGTAACACTTATCAGTACTCACAAAATCCGTTGAAACTGTGAAGTTTAAAAACACAGTACCCAGTCAGGAAAACTCCAAGCATCTCTGACATCCGTCAGTGATCACAAAGTTGAGTTGCATCACCGCATTCATGAATTCTCCATTTACGATGCACGATTTACAATGAGTCAGTCTTTCCGTCTACGGGAGGGCTGACATTCACTCTCTGTCTCATTGAATGTTTAACCACACAAATTGTCCAGCGAATAATGTGTGGTTTAACAGTCTTTGTAAGCTCAAAAACTACAACATGAATATGGTTTTGTGTAACTATCTTGTGGTAAACTATTAAATACAAAACTCTAAAAAACAATGGCGTCTCACTCTTTGCTTTGCTTTTCTCTTTTTTTTTTTTTTGAGATATATCCAGCTGCATGGTAATGTTTACTTTCCCCGTTTCATTCAGGGAAACTCCTGAGGTAAATAAGTGTTATCTCTGAACTAAATCTAAATCTATATAAAATGCAGCGCCTCCCACCTCCAGTCGCAACGACTTCTGGGACTTCCAGAGCGAGTTCGGTGCTCAAGTCTGCATCGTTGCGTCCTCGATATCAAGAACACATCCGGGAAGATTCACGCGTCCTCTGTACTTGCGGTCTTGAGTATTGGAACTGAACTTAGGCAGCTGATGATGACGTTGCACGAGAACACAAGCACGCAAGACCACTGAAGAATGGATATTGAGATACAGCCCATATATTGGTTCGTGAAATAGTATACACTATTGCAGGGGTGGCCAACTCTGTTCCAGGAGAGCCACCTTCCTGCAGATTTCAGTTGCTACCCATATCAAACACACCTGAACCAATTAACTAGGACCTGAACACCACAAGATAATTATAGGCAGGTGTGTTTGATATAGGTTTCAACTGAAATCTGCTGAAAGGTGATTTTCCCCAATTTCTCTTTATCTGAGAGAATTATTTTTTTTAAACATTTTTAAACATAATAGTTTTAATAATTAATTTACAATAACTGATTTATTTTATTTTTGCAATGATGACACTTCTATGCAGCATAAAGTGAAATTTTAAGGCTGAATTAGATTAACTAGGATGGTTACAGTAATTAGGCAAGTTTTTTGTATCACAATGGTTTATTCTGTAGACCACAGGTGTCAAACTCAGTTACAAAAGGGCCTCAGCTCGGTACAGTTTAGTTTCAACCCTAATTAAACACACCTGATCAAACTAATTGAGTCCTTCAGGCTTGTTTGAAACCTACAGGTAAGTGTGTTGGAGCAGGGTTGGAACTAAACTGTGCAGGGCTTCGGCCCTCCAGGAATTGAGTTTGATTCCCCTGCTGTAGACTATCGAAAAAAAAGGGCCTAATAGTTTTGTCCTTAAAACGTTTTTTTTTTTTTTTTTAAATCAAAAACTGATTTTATTCTAGTCGAAATAAAACATATAAGACTTTCTCCAGAATAAATAAATACATATATATATATATATATATATATATATATATATATATATATATATATATATATATATATATATATATATATAAACCATATAAGGTTCGCCTAGATCGTGTGTGCTGGATTGTGTGTGCCTGAAACTTGTGTGGGTCTGCGGGTCAGTAGTTGAATATTGTTGGGCTTTTTTTTCCATATACAAGCCCTGCTTGTTTATATTTATTTATTTATTTATTACTTTTTTTTTTTTTTTTTAGTAAAGAACTACAAGTTTTAAACACATTTATAAGGTAGCAGATAGTGCTTAAATAAATTGGTTAAAAATAAATTAAAAGAAAGAAACTGTTTAATATCAACAGATTTTATATTAGTAGGGCTCTACAACTAAAAAATGCTGCCATTGTTGAACCACAATGAATCAGCATTGTGTATTAATAAACTTTATGTGATTTAAAAGATCAAGGTGATTATTTACAATTGAAACCATTTAATATATGTCACTAATTACTAAACCGAGACCATTACTCCTTGAAATCCATTAGCATTCAACCAGTTAAAAAATAAATAAATAAATCAGTATTTTCTTTCAGAACACTTACATGTTTTTTATAAGTCACAGACAGACAGCAAAGAACTTGTGTTTTCAGAAAAGAAAACATTTAGAATAAAGCCTCCTTAAGAAGTCTCTTCCACCCACGGCTGAAGGCCTACTGATGAATCCCCACCGCTAGAGCAGTGTAGGCGGATGCCCTCAGGACCTTGGCACCTCAGCGCGGTTGCTGAAGCTTTGCGTGTGAGAAGAAGAGCTGGGTGAAATCTTCCGAATCTACCTCAGAGACAGCGAGCTTAAGAACTCCTTCGAAGCCTGTGCTGTCACTTCAGCAATGAGACATTCGTGAGGAGCGTGACGTGTCTCCTTCCAGCTATACGTCGTTTCTCGATGACCACCTCGGAAGCGCTATGGAGGACACAGGGCCACAGGCTTCATGAGTCGTCCTGACCTACTTTGCATACCACATTTTCATTTTGATAAGCTGTTGCTCCCATCTCGCTTGTCTTCATAGACGTTGTGGATTTTTTTATCAGCAATGACCTCTCAAAGCTGTCAGCACTGGTGAAAGCAACCTGAATCACTCCCATCAATAATGCCCGGGGCTTTCCAAAAGATGTCAGTAAAGGTTGCCATATACGCACATAAACGGGATCAAACACACTGTGTCATTCAGTTATTAGCCTGGACAGAGAAAAGCTCTAATCTATTTAATGATTCTGTCTGCTGATTTGTGGTGGCACATGTAAGACACTGATAAAGGTGTTAAATGGATTTACTCTGGTCTACAAACTGATACACTTTGAAAGTATACAATGAACCTATAGATTAAAAAAAAACGGATATTGCATTTACCCACATGAAACTAAAACTTTAGAAAAAAGCACATTAACAAATTTCTTATTTGCATGATGATGATGATTATTATTATTATTATTATTATTATTATTATTATTATTATTAATATCATTAGTAGTAGTATTAGTAGTAGTAGTAGTATTAGTAGCAGTGGTAGTAGTAGCAGTAGTAGTAGTATTTATATTTCCTTACATCAAAACACATGTGAGATTAAACATTACATTGTATGTACAATAATAATAACAATAATAATAATAATAATAATAATAATAATAATAATAATAATAGTAATTTAGTTAATACATTTTGATTTAAAAATCTGTACTGCAAAACAAGACAAAGAGACACATCAATATGCTTTTGGAGGATGACCGTTAACATAATATTTTATAAAATAATTTAAACTCATTTATCTTTTTTTTTATTTCCCATGGTTAAAAAATACAAATTTTCAGAAGCATGACTGTCAATAAATTATGACAGTTTATTATTATTATTGTTGTTATTATTATTATTATTATTATTATTATTATTATTATTATTATTATTATTTTTATGATTTAACTTATTACTGTGATTAAAAAAAAAAAAAAAAAAAAAAAAAACATTTACGCCCCATTCACATTTATACATCAATGCTTCCCATTCACTTTTGCTGAACTGCATTGTGGATCCATCAGCGCTGGTTTAGTGTTGGGACATTTTTTACTTTCAAAGCGCTGATGAAAGCGTCAGCCAATCAGATTGCTGTGTGCAAATATACCAGCTCAGACAGTAGCCGATTGCGGACTAATTTCATCATCTGATGCTGTTATGATTATCACGTAAGCCCCAACTTTAGACATGCCATCTGCATTGATTCTGAAGCTTCGTGTGAATCGGTCGTTACTGTCAGGATTCTGCCATTTCGATCTTGTTAACTCTTATTTTGGTGGCAGAGTCCAGACACTAGTCCTATCATATCTTGCATGTTGTGCTCGGTCGAGCACTCATATGAGTTTAGGCCGTACACACTCTAGCTTGATGCGTGTGCACAAGGTCCGGGCATGCTCGGGATAAATGCTCATTCTGGTGTTTGTTCTGTCTGCAGCATGCTGTTTAATACTCAGTGTCTTAGTCTAGTTGGTTTCAGTTTTGGTTGGCACTAGGATGGAGCATGCACATTGCATGTGTGAGTGAGCGGTAAGTGTTCATTTGTGTGCTCATGTCTTAAGGTCTTCTGTTAGTGTTGTGTTTAGCACATGGTTCATGTTTACATATGCTCCATGCTTTAGTGTTGTGTTTTATGCAAGCATGCAGTTAATGAAGTCTCTCATTAGCTGTGTGTTCTGCGCCTCATTTCAGAAAAGAGATTAACTGAAAACTCATATGTTAACCCTGAAATGAGAGAAACTCTGGGTTTCATGTCTGTTTCTAAAAGATAGGTAACTTTTACTCAGAGTCAGTTACCGATGTAACTTACTCTGTGAACCTAAGTTCACAGAGTAAAAAAGGTCAGGAGCAGGGTTTATTGTCTAAAATCTGAGTTTATGTTGGTCTCCTCCCCTTTTTTAAAGACGAAGCAGTATTTCTCAACTTAGCCTTATATTTTTCCATCCACATTTTTTATGCTCATTTTGGATATGCGCATAAAAAAATCGGTTGATGGGAACACCAAGATGCACATAAATGTTGAAAATACGCATAAAAACATATGCGTATACTTTTTATCAAATAAGAAAAGATGCACATAAACTATGATAGAAACACTTTTACTGAACAAATCTCAGTACGCGCAAGTCATGTGATTTTGTTGTAAGAGATCATGTGATGATAAATGTGTGCAACGCAATCTCATGGCAATTCGTAACTTTTTGATTTAGTGGCTAATTTGTATGAATTTGTACGATCTAATTCGTACAATTTAGTACGATTTGCTTATCACCCAATGATGGTTGGGGTTAGGGGTGTGGTGCCATGCCTCCTTTTTAAAATCGTACATTTTTGTACGACTGAACTCTAAACTCACAAAACGTAAAATATTTATGTTTCCTCGTGATATCAGGCTGATGTGTGTGACTGGACAAATCCAGCAGGCTGAGCACACTGTAGAACATCTGAAATGTTGTTTTGGTCATTCTAAAAAAACAAAACCATTTCTGTATTAGTATTGTTATATTATTAATGACCTCCAGAAAAGCCAAGAGAGTCTGCGTCTCATGGCTTCAGACGCCACCAGGCATTCATTGCTTGTCAGCATTTTCTTCTGAGGTGAAAGTCATTTATTAAATAAAGAAAAGATTCACACAGCTTCTCCTACTACAGCAAAAAAAAATAAAAATAAATAAATAAATAAAAATTCCACTGAACATTAAGTGAAGGTTATATGTATTCTTGTTTTGTCATATGTGTTGAAGAAGCTGTGCAGTGGCCTATTTTATATCATTTAATGCAACTACATCTAAAATGACTTTTTCAAATGAAAAGTCAATAAACGTCAAACATTACATTGCCTATTTTATTATACTTAAATATTTAAACACCTTAAATATTTTAAATGTAACCTTCTTGAGCAGCTGCTTTCCTACGCTAAGAAACACTGATCTCTTTTTTTCAAGTTTTGACTTGACTTGGCATGGTGAGCTCCATTGACAATGTCTTTTTATAATCGCAGTGTGCACGCCTAACTCTGAATTTAGCTGCGGTCACACTGGACTTCTCTTCTCATAGACTTCCATCCATACGCACGCAAATAAGTCATACCCGAAAACTCAAGATCTCAGTTTGCTGCATTGAAAAGATCAAGCTTGGTGAACGCTGACCTGCAAAATTGTATCACGTGAGTGTGTGAGAACAATTAGGATCAAAACATGACCTCTCTGGACAGAAATTTTAAATTTGGAAAAATTGCTCACTTTTTTAAATGTGTAATTATCTTGTTTAATCCCGCCCCTTTTCGCAGTGTCATACAACAAACTTTCACATGCACAAACTAGTGTGATTGCAGCTTTGGTCAACTCCGAGTTGGTTGAACCTCCTTACTGAAACAGGCCCCTAGTCCTGTTTTAACATGACTATATGGCTTGTATTGTATTTGTATTGTTTATCTCCCCTTGTTATCCTATCATTTATCATTATGTTCACCTGCCCTCTTGTCAGTTTAAAAACATATGCTGGATAAGTTGGCGGTTCATTTCGCTGTGGTGACCCCTGATGAATAAAAGGACTAAGCTAAAATGAAAATGAAATTAATTTATGTGAGCAGTAATGGGAAGCAAGCCAAAAAAGTCCTTATTAGTAAAGCTCATATAGCCATTATATAATTATCTAACTAAAAACAAAGCAATACTGTCATTAACCAGTTCATTTTTCTAAGACAAGTTTTGACAGTTTCAAAGACTGTTCATTATAGTTAAACTATATGTCACAGTAGGAAAATGAATGGTAAATTTATTCATAAAAGAAAACCCAGTGGGACATTAGAGCTGTGGCAGAATATAATCTGGGTACCGCTGATTACTGAAAGATTTCAAGGACAGAGACAGACTTTAAATGCCCTTCTGTAAAAAAAAGAAAAAGAAAAAATTGCAACAACCTGCAGCCTTTGCATTGTCAGCGAGCGGTAACATCTTGGCATAGTCACATTTATCTGAAGAAATGCATCCTGTGAGGCCACTTTATATGAAAATGAGCTGGTGTGGGTGTTGCTGTTGATATTAAGGAAGCCTATTTTACTTCTACATATCACTCTGGAAAGAGGTTGATATGGGTATATCATCAGATACCATCATTTCTTTCTGATGGTGGAAGTTCTCACTGAAATAGAAAGTTGTCCGTCAAAGAGCCAGTAGCCGAAAATATTCATGACTTCTTGTTCCACTGCAGTACTGGGCTAGTCGCCGAGATGGAAGTAAACTCCTGAGGTGAAACTGGACTGATTAGCATCATTATAATATAATGTGTCAGCTGAAACAATGAGAGAATCAATGTATTAGTGTTTGTGATTACAAATCAATCAGATAAACGGGTGGCTAAACTGGAGTGTGGTTTTGTGTGAATTGTTCACAATAGTCAGCTATCAAAACATACTACAGACTGCACATTCAAAGTATTTGCTAATTAGCATTGCAAGTTGCATGTTTCCTCAAAGGTCCTTAAACCTTGTTGGATACATTGATTTATTATATGGCAGTCAGGCACTGAAGCAACTTTTTGAAGCTCAAAACTAATGTAAATCATTGAAGGCTTAGCTCAATGCAGTAGCCTAAACCAATAACTAGACCATTACTAGACAAATGCCATTAATCTTAGCCTTTTCGTCCTTTTGTTTCTTAATCTTCTCATGCATGCATCTGGCAAGAAAGAGTGAATGTGTTGGTTCTTAGCACCACTAATCAAGCAACCATCTGGATCCCTGAAGGGAATCCCAGTGGGCCAATCCACCTGGAACTCTACATAAAAAATAATAATAATAATAAATAAATAAATAAATAAATAAATAAATAAATAAATAAATAAATAAATAAATAAATAAATAAATAAATAAATAATAATATATTAATTTAGTTTAGGCTCACCCAGTTTGACCAATGATTAAATTTATCAGGAAGATGCAGGGCAAGGGATAGTTTATCACAATAAAAAGGCACTTAGCTTCAGGGCATTCAAAGGCTTATACCTTAAAAAAAACTTTTACTCACCCTTATGTTGTTTGAAACATGTTTGACTTTTTCCAATAGTCAATTAAAAGTCAATGAAAGTCAATAGCCGCATTTCCACTGTCGGGCCAATGCGAGCCAGGGCTTTTATCAGGTCGGGCCCGGGTTACCGCGGAAGGTTGAGTAGTGAGGCCGTAATCATGTCGCGTTTCCATTATTGGGCAAGTAGCTCGCAGCGTGTCATGCAAACCCCGCCCTCAGAACCTCCCCCGATTCAAATGTCACACAGTCCTTCCACCTCAGCAAGAATCAAGCAGGTAAAGCATACCATCACATCATCATGAAACGATTAAAATAAAGACAACTGAAACAAACAAATGACACATTACTGTACAGCATTACATTATGTCTATACGCACAGGCCTGTGTGTTTTCATTCATTTTATTTGTTTACTCACCGACTAACTGTTGGCATCTTGCATTGAGTGGTTTTGATTGGAAAACTAGTGTAATGACGGCATGCCAACTTTACCAGACTCGGGCAAAGTCTGCCTCTCCTTTCACTCCTCCCCGAAGCCCCAGCTGGCCGTCTTTAGTCGAAGGTATTCTGCGGGCTGAAAAAAACAGCCGTTGGCCCTGAGAAAGCCCTGCTTTAGCCCGATCAGGCCCCTGAAAAGACAGTGGAAATGCGACTGGCCTTGGCTTGCCCTGGCTCGCTAACGGGGAAAGCCAGTGTTTTCTCTACTATATCCAGGTAACACTTTACAATAACAATGTATGAATAATAATGTATTAATGTGTAAATTAAACATGATCTCATTATGAATTAATGATGAGTTAATGGATGCACTAATCATAAACTAACTTTACAACATAAGTAACAAGAGTTCATGAGTAAATAATGGTTACATTAATTACTAATTAATACATTTGTTAATTAATGTAATAATTAACTTTCAAGTTTAAGCTTAATGTAACCAACATGAATGCATGAGCTGTTAATGTATAATTATGTTGTAACTACTTGTAGGAGCACATTATCTTTATTAATCCTTAAGTACTCTTAAGTAAACTTTTTATGTTGATCTTCAACAACACATTTCTATTGTTATCAGTGCAAACGCACTAGTTGAATGTGCGTAAAGACTTCTTGAGTAGTTAAGAATGGGTTGATGATGTGCACCTCCATGTAAAGTCAGGGAATAATTTTACAATAATATATAATGAGTTCATGATGGTTAAATTAAGCATAAATCAATGTAATACATTAATTAGCAATCATGTACTAGAACGTAATTAAGGTAGTTTTTATTCACACATTAACTCATGTGATTAATGTTGTAGTTAAAGTTAGTTCATGATTAGCACATGCATTAACTCATCATTATTTCATAATAAAGTAATATTTAGTTTACATATTAACACATCATTATTCGTGGACTGTTATTGTAAAGTCTTAGCTCTTTTCAATTAGCTGTAAAAATAGATTCAGATTTAAACATTTATTCAGAGTGTTTTAATGTGAACAACACTTTCTTTTTGTTTAATGTTTGAGCTACTGAATACTTGAAAGAAGAAATAAAAATATTCAACCATTGTTTTACTCACTCCTTTTTTCATTACAAACATTACTTTTCCATTGCTTAGTTTTAATGTTACTGTAATTTGCTCGTCACACTTTTCCATGCAATTATATTAAATGATCACTGGAGTTTCCCATTATCAAAAAGAGCTTTCTGTGATAAACAGACATCATCTTCTTATCAATAATTCATACAGAGAAGTTTGTTAACTGTACAAAAAAAGGAAAAAAAATACACTGTGGAAATAAATCATTGAATAATAAATTAGCATTTATCTGTATTTTGCGATTCATGTTTTTATTTCCCTTTGTTTATTTATGTTTTAAATTATATTTTGGGACCTTGATCCTTTTCCCAACAGTTCAGAGAAGTTGGAAAAAGTGACTTTTAGGAACATATTTAATAGTTTAAAGTGATTTATTGTCTGGCTTGTGTTTTATATTATGGTACAAAAATCATGCAATAAACTGCCAGTACATCTGTTATACATTTCCATGTATATTATTTCCTATACATAAAAAGTCACTTTGTTTTACTGTAGAGTTGAATTTTCATAACATCGAAAGTCAACTGAGAAGAGTTACCTTATATTTTTGATCAGTTTAAGAGTTTCTGTCAACATTAGTATCACAAAAAAGAAGAAGAAAAAAGAAGAAAAACAGTTCCACTAGAAAATCAGGTCGGTAACTTAAATACTCAAATATTGCGTCAGGACGGAACTTTGGAGGTATTGCTGGATAACCAATCATTCTGAAAAGTAAGAAAATGGGCCAATAAATGCTTATGAGTTGTCACCTTGCAGCTCTCGCGCTGATTGCAATTGCAATCACCTGAGTGTAAAGCCACCAGCTGAGGTGACCAAGGTAGACTTTTGCTTCAGAGAAAAACATCTGCTAAGCTGAATCCAGAGAGATCAAGCTTCATGTATGCACTGTGATTCTATTATAGCTGGGTGTTTTGCTGGGTATTTCTAATAGGGTAGTTTAACAAAAGAGCAGATTTCCCCTATAAGAGCAACGGTCAGGCAATATGTCTTTTTCAAGATGCTGTAGCAATCATGCATTTCTGGATGAGACGGGTCCTACCTCCGAATGATAGGCACGCATCACTTGCATCACTTACTGCATCACTTGTTAGGGGTTCAATCTGTTGATGGGGTGTTTACGAACAGCTCATGGTCTCATTGCAAAGGCATGTCTGTTGCGCAGCTGAGATTGCGGCTTGTACTTGCAAAAGTGCAAGCCACTCATGTTGTTCCCTGTCAATTGGTGAACACTCGGGCAGATCTGAGGAATACAATGGGGGCTTATCTGTCGCCCACGTGCCTGTGGACACTGAGCCTGTGCCTATGGTTTCAAGCAGGTGTAACAGTTCAACCCCTGATGACACCAGAGATCAGTCATCCATTGTGGCATCAGAGGGTAGGCTGTCATGTTCAAGTGACAGAGCTGGCCCGTTACCACCCTCTAGGATGCAATGTGTGGTCACGGATCTGCAGTTGGGCCTGATGGCTGTGCTTTTCCAGGCTGCTTTTAGGGCTGGAGATGGCTTGTCCCCCACAATGTGCACACATGTAGGTATGGAGGGCGTTTTTCTCTGCCTAATACTCATATGCTTTCGTCCTCACCTCCCTTGGTGGGGCAGCGAGTACAAGGCTATTCACCAGGTGGTGGGTGATTTAACTGTGTCACTCATGGCCAGAGCCCACTCCGCTGTGGGCCATGATCTTTTTACCCTGCACCATGATATCAGCGCTAGCACTGGCCGGGCTGCACGAGGGTGAATCTTCCCCAGGCTTGATGCATGAGCTCTGCACGATGGGTGACTATGCTTTCATGACCAAGTCGGCTGCACAATGGCCACACAGCGTTCCAAGAATACAACCCTTGGATTACGAAACATTCCCTTGGTGAAAGCTTGTTTTCTTGGTGTTAGCATATCACAGGCAGGCCTTTTCAGTGACACAATGACTTTATCCATGGGGTCCTCGTTATTAAAAGAACAGCTGAGTGCAATGGGTTAGGTCATCTACCGGCAGACTCAGAAGACTGCTCCCCTCCCAGGCCCATCAGCACTAGCTGTTTCTCACCTAGATTACTCTTCCTGCAGCTCCAGGATACGCTACACCACAACAGCCCATTCCACTGACTAGTAGCTGCCTTGTTCCCCCACAAAAATGTGACGCTCCAATCCAGAGTACTTTTTAGTCCAGTAAACACACCACAAAGTGATCATGGGGTGGGCCAGTTGGGGAAAATAACATTCTTCATCAGGTGGAGGGCTTTCTGGTTTGAAGCCCAAGGGCTGCCAGCATAGGATGTGCTGCTTTCCAGCTCACAATCTTGGTGTACTACACCAAATACTCCATAGGCATCATAGAATGGATTTCTTTTTTTCTGGGAACCTGGGATGAAGGTGAGCACTCCCTATTCCTAATCTGCCCCACAGCAGGTGGGTTAGCGATCGCTCTGGTGGTGCCACTTGTTTGGGCTGTGTCAGCCTGGTTAGTGCTGCCCAGCCTATAGTGGCTCTTCCATATGGTCAGACTTGATTATGTGATTTATTTCACGATACGGCTTTCCAAGTCCATGGACGTGTATTTCACATGTGGAGCCGCACATGGGGACACACTGGATGACCATCACCCCACTGTGTCGCAGCACCTTCAGTCCCTGGATGGACCTTGCCTTCTACGGTGTCCTTACAACAATTGTCCAAATATGCTCCCAGTATGGACCGGAGGGACTGGACCCAGTTGCACTGGTATTTCATTTGCCTGGAGTGTTTCTCACTCTCTGCTGCTTCTGACTGGTGCAAAAATGGGAAACCTGCTGATTAGAATAAACACCATGGCTGCGGTAGTGAATATCCATCGTATAGATAGTATGCATTCTGGTGCATATCTCAGCTCAGTCTCCATGTGCTTCTGTGAAGTCACATAGCTGAAAATTGCCAGAAACTCTTCATTACCATGTAAAAACTCAAAAACATTATTGGTATTTATGTATTTTTAAAATTCCAACAACTATTTATTTACCATGTGGTACATTATTGTTGTTTTTCTCTTCTCTGTCTTTCGACAGTGCACAGATTTACAAAAATCACAAACTCATGACTTCATAGGAAATACATTTATGCATGTTTTGACAATCTTCAGGGGAAGTGCAGTGGCGAAGTGGGTAGTTCTGTTACTTCACAGCAAGAAGGTCGTTAGTTCAAGCCTCGGCTGGGTCAGTTGGCATTAGTGTGCAAAGTTTTCCCCATGTCCATGTGGGTGACCTCCGGTTGCTCAGGTTTCCCCTGCAAGTCCAAAGACATGTTCTATAGGTGAATTTAATAAGCTAAATTATTCATAGTAAATATGTGTGAATAAGAGCGTGATGATGTTTCCCAGTTATGGGTTGCTGCTAGAAAAGCATCCGCTGTGTAAAACATTTGATGGATATGTTGGCAGTTCATTCCGCTGTGGCGATCCCTGATTCATAAAGGGACTATGCCAAAAAGAAAATGAATGAATGAATGACAATCTTCCCACCAATGTTTAAGGTTGGCATGGAAACATCATTATTTTCACTCACTGAAAGGTTTTGTGAAATTGCCAACACTTGACCAAAATAGAAGGCAAGTCGGTGCTCGTTCAAGCGTGTGACAATCACACAGTGTCAATTATCAAAGATATTATGTTAGAAATTTGCACTGTATTGCTTATTCCCGTGAAATAGTTGGCATGATAAATATCTGGACCTGTCAGTGATTCAAAATCATGTGTAATGAGTTCTGACTGAAAACACATTGGTGATTAGCTGCACTCAGTGAGAGAGCAAGATACAGGGCAGGAAGGAGTTTGTGTGAAAATTATTGACCATAATATTGTCATAAATAAGTTTTACAATAGCATTAAACAGAAAAAAAGTAGAAACACGTTTAACCAACAGTAGCACATTGCAACAATCCAAGTTCATTCTGAAAACGTAGTACCGCGGACGTTTCTGGAGTAAGCGGAATACGTCCTGGGGGTACGTATGGCTGCGTTTATTTTTTTCAAGCGAACGCTGCGGGGCGGTGTGACGCTGTTCCCTTTCGCGTTTGCCTTACCTCCTTGTGGAGGGCTTCCCCGCTGCAACCCGTTTGTCCACTCAGCTCACTGTGTACGTCGGCAGGCTCGAGATGCAGAGAGGAGTCGACCACGGCGACCGGTTTCGAGTCCGGGGAAGAGCGGTTCCAGCAATCAGGTAAGACAAAAACAGAATCCCAAAAATTAAGTGAACGAGTTTCGTGCAAGGTGAGAATGCGGTGAAATCTGAAAACGCGGTAAAAAAATAAATAAATGAATAATCGGGGCTTTTATTTTTTTGGACGGCTTTTGTAAACTGTTGCTCAGGTTTAGGGAAGCGAGCGGGGGGCTGGGTCGATCTGTAAAATTGGTTGGGTTCAGGAAAGGAGGAGGGCGGGTCGGCCGATTGACAGGTCGCGCAGTCAATCATCCGGTCAGTCGGACAGCAGCCTATGGTGGGTTCACGCAAGAACAGCGCGGGCGCGAACCGCACTCTCGAGAGGCGTCTGGGATTCGCAAAAAAAAAAAAAACTGCAGCCATACATACCCGCCGGGACTACGTTTCCACAATGAGCCCGGGTTGCATTGCAAAGTTATTTACTGACCTCTAATGCCAAGTTCAGACTGCATGATGTTAGCCCTGATTTTTGGCATGCTAAATATCTGAAGCTGTCGGCGATTCAAATCATGCCGTGTGAAATGAGTTTTGACTGAAAATAACATCGCCGATCGCCCACAGCCAATGAGAGAGCAGCATTCACTTGTGTGTTTGTACCTGCAGGCCAGCAGGAGGTTGAGGAAGAAGTTAAAATCTCTTATTTTTGGTTTATGTAGACCCAAAAAATGAAGGAAAAAACTAGTGGAGGTTTGACAGGAGCACCTATGTCTGTTTGAAGTTTCATACAGAAAGTTTAAAAAGAAATATAAGGAGAAACTGCTAATTCCCTTTAAACCCAGGTGAGCAAATATGTACATTTTCTACCCTATTAAAGGCTTCTTTCTCATTATGCAGTTAATAACAAAAGATATACAACGTGTTTTTGGCTGTGTGTGAGGCGTAGTTTGGACAAAGTTGTTGGCGATTCTTCCTATTGTAAAGCCATGCAATGTGAAAGCCCCTGTCGCCGATCCATCTTGCAGTGTAAACAAAGCAGTGACAAAACACTAGCCCAGATAGTCCTGCAGTGTGAAATCATCTGTGGCACGACTACTTTGAAAATCATACAGTCTGAACTCTGCATAACTCTCAACTCTGATCTCACATGTGATCTTAAGTTATTTTCTTTACAATTCTCAAGTACGTTTGCATGCCAGACAAAGTTGTCAGTGATGTTTGCTGTTGTTGTGTTGTTGTTTTAATTTGCAGTGTAAATCCTATTGTCACTTATCCATTGTTTAGTGTGAAAACAGCAGCAATTAAACACTACTGCTAAGAGTCATGCAGTGTAAAAACAACTGTGACCTGACAACTTTGAAAATCGCACAGTGTGAACTTGGCAGTAATCTTCGAAGCTTCACAGATCTTGCCTATGCACAGACAGCTCTCAATACTTCAAAGACAAAGGAAGTCATGAAATTGCATCATATGACCCTTTATGATGGCCATGGGGACATGTGTAGAGAACTTGTCTCATCATCATGGTCTTTGCTGAATATTGGTCTTGAAGCGAGTAAGACATTTCATAACATTTCATTATTAATTATAATCTTAAAAAATGGCTAGATACATGCATTATATTATAGAGAGACGGTTTGCATTAGAGAGAAATAACAGATAGACGGTTTGCATTAGAAAGAAATAACAGATGAACTGAGACTGCAGTCAGATCAACTTTTTTTTGAGGTGTCAGTGCAGAAATTAACAAACCTATAGGTCTAATACAAATTATTATACAATTAAAATTTGTGAAGAATACCAGATGGTAACTTTGGTCAATATTCCTAACAGATAAACAGCTCCCGTTAATAGTTATCACACATTTTCTGGTAGGAAAGTGCCATGCAGGGACCTTTTGAGGTGCAGGGTATGGAAAAAATGTATTGCATTTGCAGATGGAAAAATAATAAGCGTAAATCAAAAAAATAAAAATAAAATAAATAAATAAATTTTAAAAATCCACATCCCTTGTACAATTATAATGTGCAAAAGCTAAAACTAAATGTAAAATAATTAACAAGGTTGCATACCAAATAATAATGAGCGTAAATAAAAAAATTAAATACAAAATCTGACAATGTATTTTTTTTCCTCTAATATTTGATATGTTTTGTGTATTTGTGGTCTTTTTCCCTTCACTTTTGTTCTCACATTCTGCACTTTCTCTCCAAGAGAAAAAAAAGGGCAGGTGCTCAAGCACCCAAAGCTGCCTGTCACAATCACTAGCGATCTAATCCTGGCAGATCGCTGGTAAACACACAGATTGCATAGAACTGTGAATCTGCCATTATATAGACTACAAGGTCCAGTCATGCACTGCACACACACCGGTTCCTAATCCTGGCCAATTGCTAACACACACAGCTGAATTGATGAAATGGACTTTAAATCAGCACACACACACACACACACACACACACACACACGTTTGTTTTTTGTGAAAAGTGGGGCCATTACATAGGTTTCCATTCATTGTATACTGTCCAAACCATATATTATATTGCTCTCACCCCACCCCACCCCACCCCTAAACCCAACCATCACAGGAGACTGTGTGCAGCTTTACTCTCTGATTAAACTCCTTCTGTAGGATTTATAAGCATTTTGAGAAATGAGGACATCACCAATGTCCTCATATTTCAACTCCTTTTTGTAATACCTGTGTCATACCCATGTCATTATACACATTTGTGTCCTGATATGTCACAAAAACATGTACACACACACACACACACACACACAAACGCTAGTTGCTGAGTCTTGTTATACTGTCTGTGAACATTACGATGTGGTTCCTTTGCCCTGTCTTGTCCGCTTTTGACCCTCACTTTGTTTCGTTGTTTGTTCCTGTCTGCTGCCTGTCTTTGATCACCCACCTGTTTATTGACCATGACTCTGGTTTTGCCTGTTTACATCTGTTTGCACCTGTATTGACTATTGCTTGCCTGACCAATCTTAATAAACCTGCATTTGGATCCACACCTCTCCTGTCAGCGTCCCCACTCACATTATACCACCATCCTCACCTCCCAAAAGCAAAACCGTCTGCCCCCTCATGCCATTCACATAGTAGTAATGAAGTAAATTTAATGAAGATTTCCCTTTCTGTTTTAGAAAGATGTCTGTACACAAAAACTTCACATAATTACAGTCCTGTAGTATCATTGTTCTCCTGGTTTCCAAGTGCTCACACAGAAGTGTAGTGAGCATCAAACACACTGAACAAAAACACAAGTTATTATAGAATATTTTTTTAAACAAAAATTGCACTCTGAAACTTACTACAGAATACGACATATTAAATGTTAAGATTGATACAATTCTTTATTTAAAGTATTATTGTATTATCCTTTACATTTAAAATGTAATATCTTGAAGAAACTTCAATCATCTGAGCTGAAATATAAATATGAAGAGTTCAGACGCAAAAGCCGCTAAACGCCACTTCCATCAAAAATGAGATAATGACATTGAGTGAATCATCGAGTGAACAACCAACTAATAGATTTGCTTCAAATCATCCAAATCCCAGCGTCAGACCATTCGGAAATAACAGTTTGTTGGCAAAAGCCTCTAAACGCCATTGCCTTTGACAGCAAAATCCCAAGAACCAATCAGAAGATGTGAATAGAGTCATGTTTTCAATATAGCAGCACTCTAATACGCCGGCTTTTATGAGGAGACCGATTTTAAAAGATGGAGTTTGATGAACTGAATGAGCCGGTCCAACTGTCAGTAAATGGCAAATAAAAATGTCCCTTACCTCAAAATCTGTGCATTATCAGAAACAGAAAACACAGTGTACAGTCAGAAGTGTAATATGCATTCATAATTTTTTTTTTTTTTTTTTTGCGCTGTGACGCTAGTTTGAATGATCCCGATTTACTATACATTAAACAGCAACTGCATTTCACAAAAGACAGAGTTAAGATGCTGTTGTTTTATCCCACAAGGATGCTATAATGACAAACAAGACCAAGACCTTATGGTGAGAATGAATGAATGACAGCTTCTAAAATTGTCTAAGAGGCATCCCCTTTTTGCCTAGTATGCCCACCTGATGTTTTATTTATATAATACATATAGTGTATATAAAATATAATGTATATAAATATAATGTAATAAAACTATACATTATTTATATTACTTCATAGTACCTATACATCTGATAAGCTTTTTATATCAATGAACAATGCACAGATATAATGTTTCATAATGTTTTACACTAATTTATTTATTTTTTATCTACCAAGCTTAGTTTACAATGTTTACATTATTCTACTTACATTGTATCTAAATATCAGAAATCACAACAGATTGTTAAGATTTAATTAATGTAAATTTTAAGTTATTGATTAATGCACTTACTTGAAATATTTCATTTCTTCATTTTCCTTCTTTTTTTAACACAATCTCAAGGCAATTCGTAACTTTTTGATTTAGTGGCTACTTCGTATGAATTCGTACGATCTAATTCATAAAATTTAGTTCAATTTGATCATCCCCCAATGACGGCTGGGTTTAGGGGTGGGGTTAGGTGCCACGGCTCCTTTTTAAAATCATACAATTTCATATGACTGAACTCCTACAAATTTGTGGCTAAACTGACAAAATGTAAAATACTTAAGTTTTCTCGTGAGATCAGGCCGGCTTTTTCCCTGGTTTATCACAGCGAAATGAACCAGCTTGACAGATTTACTTGACATATTTATATATTTTTAATTTTGGGTGGTTTGTGTGTGTGTGTTTTATGTTTTGCAAAATAATTTCTAAATGCATATTTAGTGATTTTTCTACTAAATACAGATGTCTTGTCCCGATAGGTGGATTTAGAGGTTTTTGGAAAAAAGCACACATAGATTTAGCTGGTTTTAACACAAAAGAAAATTTATCTTTTAAAAAAACAAATAATTGTCTTAAGGGAAATTTATGAAAAAAAAGCTATTTTATTTACTAGCTAATAACCTTTTTATTATCTATTAAATGAAACTTCTGAACCTAATCAGAGGAGCCTGATAGAAAATCATTTACAAGAAAAGAGGTCTAATGGATTTAGAGGGTTTTGCATCTGATCCCTTCATTTATTGTCACAAAAAACTAATTCTGCATTCTGCATTCAAACAGAGGTTATATATACTGTAGACACACATTTATATTTCAGCTCTTTGTGTCAAAATATTTTTTTTTCAGCCTTCAACTGTGAGTATAAATATGTTTGATATGATTGGCTGTATTATTTTCAATGTATGTGAGAAAATGTGAAGTTTGGTCATCAAGCTGGATCAGTTCCAGCAAGTGCAGTTATTTTTGTCCAAGAGCCCATTGAGGAGACATCCAGCCTTAGGGAAGAAGCTGACGAGAAGATATGATGACGTGTAGTTCCTGTACATATGGCCTTCAATCATCTGCCGGAAGGTAGAAAGCTGATGTGCAGGATGTGACAGATGTGAGAAGATCTTCTGAGCATTATTAGGAGCTCTCATGATGTAAAGCACTTCGACTGATGATAGGTGGCAGCCAGTGATTTCACTAGAGCCTTGTCTTGGAAAAAGAAAAGGCAAACAGTGATGGAGGAGGCGAGGATGCTTTCAATGACTCCTGTGACAGCTCAGGTTGCCACAGAAAGAATATCGTCTGTTGGGCTTTTTTGATTACGGTGGTGATGTTGTCATGCCAGGGAGTCAGAAATAGAGGTCCCAAGACATTTCAAAGAGGCATTTATTTGCAGGGAGAGTGGCTTTGCTGGCTTTTCCTGAAATGTATTCTCTCCGTGGTCTATTGTGTGTTCAGCAACTGAACGCTCTGCTGTCACCAGGTTTTGCCTTCTCTCATTATCATTGTTAGAGATGAGGCCTGCTATACTGATCTAATCTGCAAACTTGATAAATCACTATTATACTTGCATACAATGACAACCAGGGAGGCAAGGGGAAACTATGTTTTAGACAAGTGGGTCAGAGTGAAATAGGCCTACCAGGTTGTTAATGTATTTCTTCCTGTCTACTACTTTTTGGAAATCAAATATCAAGTTGCAGATTGAAGGAGAGATCTCTAGAAAGCCTATTTGTGATGTCAGAGCAGAAGATCTTTATAGACATTTTGTCTTGTAATCTTGTTTTTCTTTTTTTTTTTTTGGGGGGGGGATATCACTATGATTGTGGGTTTAGGGCATTTCAGTGCATTATCTGATGATAAGGAGTGCTTTACTCTAATGGGCAACAAAGGGGAGTTACTCAGGTGCCTGGTGTAGTTTGAACAGGAAAGCATACAGTATATAGCGAGTAAGTTAAAACGTAGCTTTTGTGCTACGTTAAAACGTAGACAGCAAATATGCTCTGTGAATCTGTGGCATGTGATTTAAAATTCTAATGAGTGGACCTTAGTCAGAAGAAGCATGTTCTTAAAATTCAACCAATCACCATAAGGGGATGAAGGTGGGAGGGTATATAAATATAGCCTAATTATTGGTCCATGCGAGTTCTCTGTGCATCCCAAACTCCTTACTCTCAATTCTTTCAATGATGTACTCCAGGTTTGGGCCAAATTTTAATCCTAAAGACTGTTAACAAGACAAGGTTTTTAGTTTTCATGAGTTTTGCAAAAAAAAAAAAATAATCATAATAATAATTAAAAATAAATAAATAAAAAATGACAGGGTCAAAAAAGTGGGATCATATTTCATATTGCTACAGCCATGTCACCCTGCGGCCCAAGACCGAGCACTGACTGATGCTAAGCCTGGTCAATACCTGGATGGGAGACCACATGGGAAAACTGGGTTGCTGTTGGAAGTGGTGTTAGTGAGGCCAGCAGGGGGCGCTCAAGGTTGTCTGTGGGATTCCTCAGTAAAAAAAAAGTGAAGGGGACATTATACTGTCAGTGGGCGCCATCTTTCGGATGAGGTGTTAAACTGAGGTCCTGATTCTCTGTGGTCATTAAAAATCCCATGGCACTTCTTGTAAAAGATGAGGGGTGTAACCCCGGTGTCCTGGCCAAATTCCCTCCATCAGTTCTTAAGATCATGGCCTCCCAATCATCCATATCCACTAAATTGGCTGTATTACTGTCTCTCCACTCCACCAATAGCTAGTGTTTGGTTAGCGCACTGGTGCCGTTGTCCTGTGGCTGCCGTCACATCATCCAAGTGGATGCTACACACTGTTGGTGGTCTGGAGAGGCCCCCCTCATGATTGTGAAGTGCTTTAGTTGATTATATATAAAAGAGCATGAGTCCAAAAACAGTAAAACAAGAGTGTCATGACTGTGTTTGTCCACCAGATGCCACTGTTATTCACCAGCAACCACCAGCAGACTACAGTGGCTTTAAGACTACATTTCCATACATTCTTTCGCACACACACCCGGTCTGTCATCTACACTGATTTACAACCACAGCTGTCTCCGTTCTCCGTTGATTACCGGGACTATATATTCAGTCATTCATCCTCTGTTTGTCAGTTGGTCGTTGTCATTGTTGGTATGTTGTTCCTGATCTTGCTCTTGCTCTTGCTATTGTATCTTGTCTTAGTGTTAAAGTTTAGTCCAAGTTTAATCTGTTTGAGTTGCTCGCTTGTTTGTTTATTTTGTTAATTTGTTACTTTGATTTTTGGATTTTGTCACTGTTGCTGCACTTTCACATTAAAGATCTGCACTTGGATTCTACACCCGTTTTTGTTCCTGTCTCAATCCTGAATCATGACAGAACGACCAACTCCACAATGAATCCAGCAGATAATGTGATCGTGCTAATAAAACAACGTAACCGCTCTATCGAGCGTTACGTTAAGGAGTTTTTGGAGCTAGCCCCAAAGAGCTCTTACAGTGACATGCTGTTTATGATCTTCTTTCGGGGAGGACTTTTGGAACCAGTCCGCTACCTCATGCCACCATATGAGGATGACTGGAACCTTTATCGGTTCATCGAGGCGGCTCTTTTGATCTCCGGCTCTCAACTCTCTGTTACTTTGAAGGAGGAGAACCCTCAGGAGGGAGGCCTGAGTGGTGAGCAACAGAGAGGGATATTTTCGGGGCCGGTGGATTTATCCAAGGGAAGGAGAAGAGAGGCTGGATTGGAGTTGCGGACTTATCCGCGTCGGTCTGTCCGAAGACCACCCTTCTCGGAGCCTCTGGAGAGTCTTCTGGAGCTGTGTGAAACCCCAGTGTCTGCTCCAGTTCCACAATGCCCGCCAGTGTCGGCTCCAGCTCCAGACCAAGCTTCCCCTCCTAACGACACCGCTTTTCCTCCTTCTCAAGCCACCAGACGGAGGAGGCGTAGGAAGAGGATTCTTCCAGCCCCAGAGCGCCCGCCAGTGTCAGCTCCAGCCCCAGAGCGCCCGCCAGTGTCAGCTCCAGCCCCAGAGCGCCCGCCAGTGTCGGCTCCAGCCCCAGAGCGCCCGCCAGTGTCGGCTCCAGCCCCAGAGCGCCCGCCAGTGTCGGCTCCAGCCCCAGAGCGCCCGCCAGTGTCGGCTCCAGCCCCAGAGGGCCCGCCAGTGTCGGCTCCAGCCTCAGAGCAATGTACAATGCCAGTTCCAGTCCGGCTCCTGGCTTTGCCGGCGTCACCCAGGCTCCTCGCCCTGCCAGCGCCACCCAGGCTCCTCGCCCTGCCGGTCCCAGCCCGGCTCCTTGCCCTACCGGTCCCAGCCCTGCTCCTGGCATTACCAACGCCATCCAGACGTCTTGCCCTGCCGGGACCTCCCAGACGTCTTGCCCTGCCGGCCCCAGTCCGGCTCCATGCCCTGCCGGTTTCAGTCCGGCTCTTTGCTCTGCCGACCTCGCTTGGGCTCCTTGCTCTGCCGGCTCCAGTCCAGCTGCCTCCAGTCCCGCCGGCTCTAGTCCAGCTGCCTCCAGTCCCGCCGGCTCCAGTCCAGCTGCTTCCAGTCCCGCCGGCTCCAGTCAAGCCACCTCCAGTCCCGCCGGCTCCTGTCCAGCAACCTCCAGTCCCGCCGGCTCCTGTCCAGTTGCCTCTCCAGCCAGCTCTCCTAAAACCCCCTGCCTTGTGTCTTCTGCGGGATCATTCATGGGTCATCCCTCCCGCCCCTCCCTGGTGGTCCTTCCCACTGTTTGGGACTGATTCCCTGGCTGCACCCTGGCTTCCTGCTGGGGCGCCTGACCCACGGACCTACCCTGGTCTGACCCTCCCATCCCTCCGCTTGTTCCTGCTCCGCTCCGCTGCCCCCCCACCCCCGGGACTGTTCTGGGAGCGTCTGGTAGCCGCTCTTAAGAGAGGGAGTAAGGTCATGACTGTGTTTGTCCACCAGATGCCACTGTTATTCGCCAGCAACCACCAGCGGACTACAGTGGCTTTAAGACTACATTCCCATACATTCTTTCGCACACACACCCGGTCTGTCATCTACACTGATTTACAACCACAGCTGTCTCTGTTCTCCGTTGATTACCTGGACTATATATTCAGTCATTCATCCTCTGTTTGTCAGTTGGTTGTTGTCATTGTTGGTATGTTGTTCTTGATCTTGCTCTTGCTATTGTATCTTGTCTTAGTGTTAAAGTTTAGTCCAAGTTTAATCTGTTTGAGTTGCACGTTTGTTTGTTTATTTTGTTAATTTGTTACTTTTGATTTTTGGATTTTGTCACTGTTGCTGCACTTTCACATTAAAGATCTGCACTTGGATTCTACACCCATTTTTGTTGCCACTGAAAGGTATGATACAGTACGGTATGATTTTATGGCTGTTGCCACTGTCAAAGGAACCTAAAAGTGAACCGTACCATACCAATTTTTTTGATTACCTTTTGCAAAGGGTACCAAGGGTGCCAAAAGGCAAAGCTAGACACGCAGCTGGAAACTATTGGATTATGGAGATATGTCATTCACTTATGCAACAAGCCAGGATGAAAACAAAGGAACCACCATGTTTTAAATACACAGCCGAGACATTACACCATAATGATATATACATATAATAACGAGCCATGGTCAACCTGAGCTTAAACAAACCTTGTCGTCGTCTTGTTGAACAGCCACAAAGCCAAGAAGAAGAGCAGATTCTACCCTGTGCACCATAGTTTTTTACGAGCTAGTCAAAAGCACGATCGGTTTCACTTTCTTGCTTGAACTCATATATGCGTCTATATTTAATATAACATACATCCTCAGCTGATGATAATAACGTGTGCTTGATTATTAACATGCTTTTGAAAAACCCGATCCTTTTAGAAAATGACAAATGTGACAGTGACGCGTGGAAAAACAAAGAAGACGCCGCACAGTTACACATGCTGCTAAAGATGAGAGGTTTGCACTGCCTGTGGGCTATATTTTGTGCTGTTTGGGTGCTCCAGAAAGACTATTGGTACCCTTTTAGCATTGGAAACGCAAGCCTGATAAAGGTGACCCAAACCGACTTGTAACGTGCCGTACTATACCACTCAGTGGTAATGGGCTATCAGATACAGCTGTGATAATTAGCCACAGCTAGGCAGCTAATCAGAACAGCTGATTGGCGTAGCAATAAATTACGTGACCACAACAACACTGACACACTACAGCAAACGCACATGAGCAGGCAAAACATAAGCATTTGACAACAACACAGACAATACGAGAAATGCGCACACTTAAAACTGTGACAGAGAGAGAGAAAAAGAGAGAGAGAGAGCGAGGGAGAGAGAGATTGAAATGTATGAGATTACATGATGCTTATACAAAGAAAAAAAAATCAAATACAATTACCAACTAAAATCTCTATATTTTAATTGTTAGATTGAAGGGCCTTGAAGTCAAATTGGTTTCGCCAGCCATGAAAATTGTGCTTGTGGTTTCAAAGCAGGGTTTAAAATGAGTGAAATTATGACTAGCAAAGAGGGATTGATTTGGGCCAGAATTGTTAACTTCTGGGCTAATCAGGAAAAGCCAAACTGTTCTTGTGTTGTTGCCCCCTATGTTGCAGACCCTACTTCCTTGCTCCATTTCAGCTCATCTGCACTCTTCTTTCTGTCCCCTGATCTCTACAGGCTAATCTAACACCTTGTATTAAAGCAGTGAATTCCCCACTTAACCAGGGTTTGCCATTGTTGAATTTAATTACATTTTCCCGGGAAAGCAATTCACTTCATTCAATGATATGAGGTTACCATATCAGGGTAATTATCAGTGCTCGTGCAAGTTTTTCCCAGCTTCCTACTTAGTGTAAAAACAGTCCTGTGTCAGTTGATAAATCTGGCTACACTGCACTGATTTTACTTTTGTCAGCATGTCATGCTCATCATGACCATGATGTGATCTGAGTTGCCCGAGGGTAGACGGGTAAGAATGTGCCTTTAATGGATGAATAAATGGCGGGCCAGTAAATTCCCTTCGCATGTTGGGCAGATGATCCAATTTTTTTGGGCGGGCTAGATAATGTTTTATGCCAGCGTGATTTAATTCTACATTAGAAAGATGTCTGAGTAGGGAACATCAGTTTGCATGTTGAGAATCTGAATGGTCAGCGGTGGCCCACGCTGTTTGACGTTTGCCTGGAGGGTTTATATGCTCAAACATCAATAAATTAGTACAACTTGCAGGGAGAGTTGAACAGTCTGCAGAGAACTGTTAAAAATTAAGAGCTAAAGTGTACACCTTTGCCTTTTTAGTTTTCTCGTGAATTAATGAGTTGTGATTCGCATTTAGGAGCTGGAATCTGTAAAGGTGACATAAAATTGTGACTTGTTTTGTTTAAATGCTACTGTATGTTGAGGTGCATGGTCTGTCTACCAATCCAGGGGTGCATTTTAGAGGTCTGCATTCCCGCAGATGTATCGTGGAAGCCACGGGACCCGACCAAATTTCTTGTGGCGCGGGAACTAAAGCTGAATATAAGCGGGAGCGGTCGGGCTTGGACTAACATCTGTGGAAAGCGAGATTCAAAATTTAGTCCCACGCAGATCTCTAGTACATTTCTCAAACAACGACATAACTCGTAGCTGAACTATCAAACACACAAAAACAGTGTGATATCGCTCACACCCAATTTTGGATGGATGGATGAATGTATGGATATTGTTACTGGGGAAGTGACTGACAACTCACTTCAAATCCACATGCAGGTTTACTAAAACAGTCAGACAAGCAATGGTCAACAAGGGTGCAAACAGATATTGTGACAACCCAGAATCGTGGTCAGAATAACAGGCAAGAGGTCAGAAGGCAGGCAGCAGACAGGGACAAGAAGACAAACTAGGCGATGGTCAAAAGAAGGAAAAACAAGACAAGGAAACCACATTGTAATGTCACTTCAATAAACAAGACTTGGCGCCTGTAGTGAGTGTATGTTTTGCTTAAATAGTGTGTGTAATCAGTCCTTGACCGTCCTCCAGTGGTGCGTGTGTAATCAGTCAGAATGAGGAACATCTGTGTGAGCGGAGTGCAAGAATGAAGTTGTAGTCCAACAAAAGCGGATTTGTAGTGACAGATATTGACACTCTACAGAAACAATTTGATCGCACTAACATTTATTTTAAATATTGTAAAAAAAAAAAAATTAAAAAGTTAAAAAATTTAAACTTTAAATTGATAGTTCATTCAAAAAAAAAAATTCTGTCATCATTTACAAACTTCACAATGATAAAATGTCAGAAAGCCACAATACAAACAAGAAACATTGGAGTGTTGTGAATATTAGGCAAGTCATACTTTTCCTAATGGAAAAACTACATTTATTATTATTTTTTTATTTTTTATTTTTTTTTTAGTGAGCCTCAATAAAGAACATTACCACTAGACCAACACTCACTAAAAGTGGTTAAACGGTTCACGGTTGAGTTTTATTTTATAGTATGTGCATTTTGAGCATATTTACACAAGGAAGAGCTGCACATTATTAGACAACTACTTGAACTTAATATGAGTCAATATTACATTGAGATGAACACTATAAATACACATTGAGCAAGATTATAAAATAAAGTGCTACCTATTTCACCCTTGTTAATACAGCAGCCTGCAGTGATATATAAGCAAAGTTTGGCTCTGACTGTGTCTCTGCTATGCTTCATAATAAATTTGGGGTATTTTTATGGTCCACTTTTACATTATTCTCTGTAATGACTGGAAGCATCCCTGCTGCTTATGCTATTATTTATTGTCAAGTTATGCTTAAGAGTCCAGGGGTATGAAAATCAATGCCTGTTATATGTCATTTGTCTTTCTATTAGGTTTTAGACTTATTTTTGGTCACTTTAAATGTGTTATGAAGTTTATAGAAACATGAAATGCCACAGTCTACCTAAGTATTGTTGCTGACCATGTCCATTCCTTTATTTCAACAGTGTACCCATCTTCTGATGGCTACTTCCAGCAGAATAACGTGCCATGAAATAAAGTGCAATCTTCTCAGACTGGTGTTTTAAACATGACAATGAGTTCACTATACTCCAAATAGCCTCCACAGTCATCATCCAATAGAGCACCTTTGGGATGTGGTGGAACGGGAGATTAACATTATGGATGTGGATCCAACAAATCAGGAGCAACTCCGTGACGCTATTTTGTCAATATGGACCAAAATCTCTAAGGAATATTTCCAGTACCTTGTTGAATTTATGCCACAAAGGATTAAGGTAGTTCTGAAGGCAAAAGTGGGTCCAACACGGTACTAGTAAGGTGTACCTAATAAAGTGGCTGGTGAATTATTAAGACGTACTTAAATATTCAACATTTAATCTGATTTTAAATATATATATATATATATATATATATATATATATATATATATATATATATATATAGTAAATAATAAGAAAGAAAGAAAGTGTTGTAAAAAATAAATGAGTGAAAAGAAGAGAGAACCCAGTCCAGGAGACTCGAAACAAGCAGAATTCCTTTATTGAGACGTGTTGGTTAATCTGCAGTCATACAGCTTCTTTAAGATGTCCATGTGTCTGCAAGAGCCTACTAGAGGTCCGCAGTCTGCAAGTTCTTTCACAAGTCTCTCACAAGTCTCACACAAGTCTGATTTGAGACAAAGATTTCATGGCTATATTGTGTTCTTAGGAGGAGGGGATATGGCTAAACAAAGCATGCAAATTAAGAGTTGTGGTCGGCAGGGTAAACTGCTCTTTCAGGCCTTGATCCCATCATGTTCTGGAGACAGAAACCGCCTGACCATTTGATCGAAAAGAGAAAACAATAGACACCCCATGCTGTGAAACTGATAATTGCATCACTTTGGCTTAGCCTGTAGTCAGCAAGGCAAAGGTTAAATGACCCTCCTAGCTGGCATGTCAATGAAATAAAATAATTAAAAACCAGAGAATATAACTTTTTATTTATATGTAGATTATTGTTAATTTGAAATTAGATGATATAAATGTATATTTCCACAAAAGAAAGAAAGAAAGAAAGAAAGAAAGAAAGAAAGAAAGAAAGAAAGAAAGAAAGAAAAACTTTTTTTTATTATCTGGATATCTTTTTTCTGTGGCAGATACAATTCATAGTAGAATATAAAATGAGAAGTCAAACTTATAAATCTTTAGCATGTCTTCTGAATACCATAAGCACTGCTTTTATGCATTTAAGGTGCTTTTTGTCCTTCCATATCTTCAATTGCTTTCATTTCATGTACAAGAGCACCTCTGATCTTCATTTTCTTTAACATAAGTTTAAGACAGAAATGACATAACATTAATTTTTGAGTGAACTACCCCTTTAAGACAGCTTTGAAGACACACACTACTTTGCAATTGAACTTTTGACTAAAAATCTTACAGTTCCTGATGTATAAGCCCTATGTGACAACGTCCTGTCAGACAGCTAGCTAGTCTCGCCTATATAGCTTAAAACTGTCCATCACTTTGACAGACTTAAGTCACTGGGACTCCCTGTGATGTAGAGAGACTGTGTGACTGTATATGCTTCTGTACATTGAACTATATTATCTTGTTTAAGCCCAAAATGACTTTTTTTTTTCCTTCAGTATTAACACATTGTGGCTAATGTTCTCTGTGTACAGACCTCCTATTATCAGCATTCAGTTCACTTACAGCAGGTGCACACATTGCCTTCTCATCCTGACAAACAGCCAGACAGTTTTCTGTCTTCTGTGGGAATTCAATAATTAAACCATCTGTTTTATTAAAGGCTTCAGGTGTGCTGACGTTGATCAATCATAACACTGCCGAAAAGACCGGCTTGGACAAGCATGACTTTCCATGCTGGACCAAACTAATGTTGCCTGGTGATCAGCTAGCATGACCAGATGATGAAGCTGGTTAAGGTACTCAAAACGTCTGATGGGAACATTGTAGAATGGGTTTTACTCAGAATTAAAATGCACTCTGTAATAAAATAATAAAAACTCTGGAATATAAAGAATTAGGTCAAGGATTGACATTGACACATTCTTGTTCTCTTTCCTGATCTTCCCTTGCCCTCTGGTATTGATAAAAAACTCAGGCGTGATTGGTAACAAGGTTTTGTTTACTATATTTGATAAATTTGAATTTCAATCCCAAACAGATGTGTAAATCTTTAGGTCACTGGTTAATTTTACAAAAGAACCATGCTATGCTCTCCTAGGATATTTAAAGAGAAGGATAAAATCTCTCAGGGTTGCAAATCTGTATCCAGACCGGTCCATAGTGCAGAGCTCTCAAGCTCAACACTATATATAATCTGGCCTTCCAGCTAAACTCTTTCTTTGAGTAATTGATGTTGTGCACTTCTCAATAGTATTTTATTATTTAATTATTTCATTGGCATGATACACTTTCATCTGTAGAATAAAGTGTTAAGTTTAAGTGCATTCTGAATTCTCCTTAAATCTTTATATCCAGTAGATTATGTGGTGGCTGGTGCTAACTTGATTTGTGTACCATTCAATGATATCCATGATATCCAAACAAATTGCCCGAGACTGTTTGGAGTCATCGGCACTTCAGCTCGGAGACTATTCGATTTCTGGTTATCACTGATTTAACTGATTTAGAAGTTGCATGGAAATGACTAAATTAACAATACTTTTAGTATGAGTAAACAGGAGGCAACCGGACTAATTGGGTATTATTAAACCTTTATTCAAAATGTCAAGATCCTGTTTGTGAGAAACACGTAAACTCCTGGTCGTGAAAACTTTGTGGCATTGGGTCTCTAATGAACATTCAACTAAAGAGTATGGGATCAGATATAAATCTAAACTCCAAATTACTTCATGAGAGACAAATGTGACCAATTCCTAATTAGAAATATGGTCTAAATTTTAAACTTACAATTGGAGTCCGATTGAATTTGAAGTTGAAAAGAAATATCAATAAATTCTAATAAATAACAGAATTATTTCCAGAAGCTAAAAAGGCTTTTATCCATTTAACCTTTGACCATTTATCAGATTCTGTTGTTGGGCTGATAGAATGGAACCTTACAAAATCATTTAATTTACATTGCCAAACAACAATTTTGTAAATTAGTAAACAATAAATCAGACAAACAAACAATTAAATGAAGGCATAAATAAATAAATAAATAAATAAATAAATAAATAAGTTGAATTTAAAACAGCATTCAGAATAATTTAGAACACTCAATACTTCAGAAATAATTCTAAGTTAATTGGGTGCTTTTTGATAATGTTGAAAATATCTTTACAGCCTAATATTATTTTAAGGCAAGAGAATGCAAATTATTTTATATAGCACATTTCATACACAGTGGCAACTCAAAGTGCTTTGCGTAAACACAAAGAAAAAGAGAGATGTATATAAGAAAAAAATAAATAAAGACATAAAGCTTATATAAAAACAGATTAAAATGTGTTAAAACAGGTTATAAAAGAACGAAAAAGAAGAGAAAAACATAATAGTGCGACCTGTCGTACGTAGCACAGTGCTTATTCAGTAAAGGCACAGCTAAACAAATGTGTTTTAAGTCTGAATTTGAATGTGCTTAATGTTGGAGCACATCTTATCATTTCTGGAAGCTGATTCCAGCAGCGGGGGGCATAGTAGCTGAAGGCAGATTCACCCTGATTTGACTAAACTCCTGGAAGTTTTGGTTTATATGATCCCAAAGATCTGAGTGATCTGTTAGGTTTGTAGTCAGTCAGCATATCTGTAATGTATTGAGGTCCTAGGCCATTTAGTGATTTATAGTCAAGTAATAATACTTTAAAATCTATTCTGAATGTAACTGGAAGCCAGTGTAAAGACCTGAGGACAGGTGTAATGTGCTCTGGTTCTGGTCAGAATCCTGGCAGCAGCATTCTGGGTGAGCTGCAACTGTCTGTTGCAGCAAGGGGTCCATTACAGTAATCCACCCTGCTGCTGATAAAAGCTTGAATTTTAGTAGAAATTATGATTTGGTAAATTTTGATTTGATTGATTGATTGATTGATTGATTGATTGATTGATTGATTGATTGATTGATTGATTGATTGATTGATTGATTGATTGATTGATTGATAGCTTGCTTGCTTGCTTGCTTGCTTGCTTGATTGGTTGATGGGTCTTATGTTTCTTGGGTGAATTTATGCTAATAGAAAATAATACAATGTATAAAAATGACAGATTTATTCCAAAAATATTAAATATTAAGTAAATATAATCTTCCATAGAGATATTACTTTGTAATTTCCATTGCCATTAACTGTATGATACTGAGTTTTGTTTGCATTATTCATTAGCATAAGAGACTTCTAAAACAAAGTATGCCAAACATTTTACTTCCAATATTATTGCTTTAGTATGCCCTGTGATTCTGTGCAGTTGTGTGTTCTTAGCAGTTCCCCCGAAGATTAGCATTGAACAGTCCTTTCATAAATTGTGGTAGAATAAGACACAGGACCTTCTGGCCAAAAGACAAGCAGCCTGGGCCACAAATTGCTGACACTGTTCCATGACACTGGCATTTAATCTGCCAGCATGACGCCCAGCACCAGATCCATCCCTGCGACACAAGATGTCCATTAGCTTCCTGTGCCCTTAAGGTAAAATGACAGCGGTCGAGAAAAGCTAATGCAAGGTGCCAAAGTCAAGGTAATTTATGTGTGTTACTCACTTATCCTTTAAGCTTGAGAGCTTTCAGCCCAATAACATTTCCCCAAACTAAAATCACAAGCCAGGGAAGATGCAGTAGAGAATTGTGGCAATATACTGTATTCACTTGACTGGTTATAAGCAAACATTGTGAGACACCAATCACAGAAAGACTTTTACAACTACTTGATACTCAAGAAATGAAAGAACATGCATTTGTTGATTAAATATTACATCACAAACTATATTTGACCATCTTCTTGCGGTCAGACTTTTTGGAGACATTAGCTATGATCATCTTATAAATATATACATGAGTAGTTTATTTCAAAATTAAAACAACTGAATGCTTACTAAATCTTACGTCATTCTGAGTCTTGTGTTTGCATATGTTTTTGCATACAATGAAGGCATAAATGCAATTATAGGAGCATCACAAAGAACTAAAAAAAGACTTGTCATGTAACAATTAAAAGAAGACTGACATAATTAGCAACATTTTATGTTTTTCACAGTAAATATGATTTAAATTTAACTTTGAGTTAACTTAATCCAGAAAATATCCCTTCCTCTTTGTTCATTCACTGTATAAAAAAAAAAAAAACACTTTAATAAAATTGTAAAAACTGACAATTAAATATTAATTTAACAAATAACTTCCCAATATAGCCCCAAAATCCACTATATTAATTTTAGCTGATAGCCTGAAAAAAAAATAATAATAATAATAATAATTCACCAATCTTGTTCAATTGGGCTCAACCACTTTATCAAACAGCGGTGAAATATACGTATTTGGCCAACAATCCTTGAAGCAAAAAACACATGTACACATGCATGTGAGATCCAGTGATTGGTACTGCACCTTAGGACATATTAAAATTTCACTGCAGCAATGGCAAACATCCAACAAAACATCAAATTCCAACAGATTTTCCGTCATTAAAGTTATGGTGAGCACAGAATTCAGCATTCCTGTGTTGAGTCATGTTTAAATTTAACCAAGTGCAATTGTCAGTAGTTTTGGCATAAAAACGAGCAGCATGGGCATTACATTAGTGTACCGCCTCCAAAATAATATTGGACACAATGTTAATTACATGGTAATTACAATAATTACAAAACCTTGAACTTACACCTGGGATGCTGATGTCTAGCCTAAGGTTTTAAACATATTGATCTATCTGGGAACTTTAAGTTACTATTTAATGTTTTATTAAATTATTACTTTATGACAGAAGAAACACGTATCTGCTATAGCATGTTTTTTTTTGTATTTTTTTAGTGTAACTGAATCATGAAGCCACAATTGCTGGGCGACGTACAAATAAACCCCAATGACTTTTACAGTAAGTCCTTTTTTAACAATTCTCAGTCAGTGCAACATCTAAGATGTATCTTGTGTGTAGTTGCTTTATTGAGAGCCGCCTTGAGCCATGACTTTGTGTAATTCTGACTGTTAAGACGTGAGGTGCTTTTCAAGTTCACATGTCACTAGTTCTACAGTAGTCTTATTTGTTTACCATAATACAAAATAGTATGTAAAACACAACTTTACTTATTAAATTTTCAACTTGAAAATAATAAACTGATTTGTAGTGGTTATTAAAAGAATAGTTCACCCAAAACAATTAAATGTACTCACTTTTTACTCAGCCTCATGTGGTTTCAAACCCTTTGTGAGTTTCTTTATTTTTTTAACAAAAACAAATATATTTTGAAGAATGCTAAAAACTTTTAACTGATTGACTTCCATAGTTGGGAAACAGATACTATGGATGTCAAAGGTTACAGGTTTTTAGCTTAGGTTTTAAGGTTTTTTTCAGAATATCTTTTTTGTCCAACAGGAAAAAGAAAGTATATTTTAAACATATTTTATATAGTTAACATACAGGACCATTAACCACAACAAAGATGGGAATCCTTGAAACAGCAAGCAGCAGCATGATGAATTTTAAGCAACATTAGCTCATTCGGTAAATCAACCCTATAATACATTTCTGGAGATTGCAAATTACATAGCCGGAGGTACATATGGCTGCATTTCATCTTTAAAATGATCGCTATGAAACTGTAAGACACCGTTCCTTTTCTTTTGGGCTTTTTTATTTTATTTAATTTTCTTTTTATGGATTGCTTTTGAAAACACTGTTGGTTTGGATTAGAGAAAGAAGAGAGTGTATCAGTCAATCTATCAATTGGTCAGTCAGTCGGTCGGTCGGTCGGTCAGTCAGTCAGTCAGTCAGTCGACATCTGCCTCTGGTGCATTTATGTGAGACAGGCAGGCGTAAATGGCACTCACGAGACAACTTACAGTTGGAGGCTTTTGGATTATTTTATCTATTCAACTGTTTTGGGGGGTAGTGGGGGGGGTAATAATAATTGTGAAATGTACAACACCACTGACTCTCAACAGGGTTTGTCACATTTCTGTCATCTAACAATCCATCTATCCACCCATACATTGAGCCATCCAACTTTTTGAACATTTTATCATGTTCTATCTATCTATCTATCTATCTATCTATCTATCTATCTATCTATCTATCTATCTATCTATCTATCTATCTATCTATCTATCTATCTATCTATCTATCTATCTATCTATCTATCTATCTATCTATCTGTCTGTCTGTCTGTCTGTCTGTCTATCTGCCTATCTATCTATCTATCTATCTATCTATCTATCTATCTATCTATCTATCTATCTATCTATCTATCTATCTATCATCTCCTGATTTCGAAGGAATTCATTAACATTCATTTGAGATGGTGAAAAACTCCAGGAATTCTGCCATTACTCTTTTGTAATTACTGAAAGCGGGCATTGTGACAAGCTAGCATGGCTGCCTTAGAGGCACTATTATAGATGTGGTCACTAATTAAACATAAAAACGTTGACAATGTGCTGCCGTTAGGCCCATTAGTGGGTACCAGAGGGCCTCTTTCTCTCGAAAACTGATTAATTAAAACCCAAAACTCCAGATAATTGGCATCCGAGTTGATGCAGTTAACACCTTTGTCTAACGGCTGCTAAGGCAATTCATCCAACCAAGTTCATTTAAAACACATCATATATTTTGTCGTGACCAGAAAGCATCATGGCTGCACAGATAACTCTAAACCGGCGAAACGAAATCCTGTTTGCTGTTGACTTGTGGATAAAATATGCTGCGGTTTAATATTTTATTTCCAGTAGATGCGCATGTGAAATATCTGTTACAGGGAGTGCTGAGAGTTTGAAGTGAGGACCTAATTGATTCTGTAGCTTTGAGAGGAAACATTTTTTGGTAGAGTGGTTTCTCAAGTGAACGTATGCCTTCAATCGGTGCAGGTAGGCCTCTCCAAACTCTAACTGTGGCAAAGTGGCGAATCCCGCATGGATGAAACAAATTCACTGCAGTCCTTATACAGCCACTGAGCAATTCCATTACAGGCTTATCAGAGAGGTGCTGCACTAGAATCCTCAAATCCCCGGTGAGGAAAATAAAAAAGGAGAGTTGCAGCTGTTATGTTTACAACAAGCTTTATTTGATCAGTTGTTCAAGTGTCGAATGTTGAATAAAAGAAATTGCACTTCTGATGCATCTTCCCTGCTGGCACAGGATGTCATAATGACGTCATGTTGATGTTGTACCCCAACGTCATGGGGACGTTGAACTTTGTTTGAAAATGAAAATCGGGTTGGCGTCAGAACCCAACATCAGGCCAATGTCATTGTCCAACCTAAAATCAATCTAAAGTTAACCAAATATCAACGTCTAATAATGTTAAACCTTGACGTTGTGTGGATGTTACCACTATGATCGTTGGATTTTGGTTACTTTCCAACACAACCTAAAATCAACCAAATATCAATGTAATTTGACCTCGTTATTGGGCGTGAAAATAAAAGTTACCCTTAGATGCTGGCTAGACTTTGAATTTTGATCATCTAACATCATAATCTAAATCTAACCTAATAATAACTTCTTATGATGTTGTGTGCCGGCTGGGTGTTTTCCACACTAACACAAGTTTGTTTTTGATACAGGCTGTTTGTGCACATGAAAACAGTATCAGCTAAAAAACAAAACTTTCAGAAAAGTCCTAAAAGAGACTGGTTGCAGACTTGAATATGCAAGCCAATATTGCATATCTTAGAGATGCAATGTCAGACACAATGCACTCAATGGAGCTAGTGACGTCACTCTGAGGGGTAAGGTTAGTGGTGCGGGTAGGCATGCACATTAAAAGCATTGCGTGCAGCTCAGCTCAGAACTGGACCCAGTCTGCATCCTGACCCCTCTCAAAATTCTCACCACCTTGAATATTTTCAGAAACTCTGGTTAGAGTGTGGTCATGTGGCCACTAAAATCTATCTCATTATGCAATGGCTTCATTCATGCTGGATTCACACAGACACGACAAAGGCAAAATCTACATCATTCAGACCTCGCAACGGTAATTATGTGCATTTGCATTGATTTTCGATGTGACTTATTTGAGTATTAATAACTTTGCATATGGTGTGAACCCAGCATAAAAGTCTTTTATCACTGCCTGTCGGTTTGGTATGCGCTTTACAGTGCATCGCAGTGTATGGTTGCGTTTGTAAAAAATACCCTTGTATGTGTGAACATGGCTTTATACAGAGACAACGAAAAACTGCATCTAATTTAGCTTTCCACATACTTTTCAAGTGATAGATTTTCAGAAATTAGAGCCATCATTTGTGAGCATTCTCTGCTTTATCAATGTGTGTTGCTTTAGACAGCCTTGGAATTGCAAAGGCTATATTTACTCTTTGCTGGCAGACTGTCCTTGAAGGACTATAGTGGTCGTGCTCAGAATTGAAAAGTTTCCTTTGAGAGAATGAAGAAGAGAGGGTGAAAAAGTAGACTTATTTATTTATATTTCTTGTTCTTTAGGTACATACAACACTGGGCCAGTTAGCAGAAGGAAACTGGACAACATGTACTACATATTCAGTGTTCCCTGAACAATCCCAATGATTCTTAATCCCCCTTTTTTTCTTCACCCATGAGCATTTTTTAAGCACCATTTATTAAATATTTAGAAACCACCATTACAAATGTAACCAATAATTCCACTCTTATTATGATTCTAAATGAATTTAAGCTGCAAATCCACCCTTGGGCGCTTTGAGCTCATTGCAGGCTTGGGTCGGGAGGTCAAAGAAACACACTCAGAAATCTAATTTCAGTTTGTGTCTTCTAGCACACTAAACATAAAGTAGCAGTGGGGAGTCAGTTCACAACAGTGAAGAACAGAGGAAACAAAGATGAAATATGCGGCTATGAATTCATTTATTATATGTAATAGTGTATTAGTAGGAAATTATGTTGGCATATATTAGTGATAAAAGTGACATATTAGTATATAGTTACATGTTAGTATATAAAGTTGAAGTCAGAATTATTAGCCCCCCTGAATTACTAAACCCCCCCACCCCCCCCGTTTATTTCCCCCAATTTCTGTTTGTAACTAAGAGAAGACTTTTTCAGCAAATTTCTAAACATAATAGTTTTAATAACTCATTTCTAATAACTGATTTATTTTATCTTTGCCATGATGACAGTAAATAATATTTTACTAGATATTTTTCAAGACACTTCTATACAGCTAAAAGTGACATTTAAAGGCTAAACTATGTTAACTAGGCAGGTTATGGTAATTGAGCAAGTTATTATATAACAATGGTTTATTTTGTAGACTATTGAATAAAAAATAAAAAAATAAAAATGCTTAAAGGGGTTAATAATTTTGTCCATAAAATGGTGTTTAAACAATTTAAAACTGCTTTTATTCTAACCAAAATAAAACATAATAAGACTATCTCCAGATGCAAAAAAATATTATCAGACATACTGTAAAAAATTCCCTTGCTCGGTTAAACATAATTTGGGAAGTATTAAAAAAAGAAAAAGAAAAAAAAATCAAAGGGTGGCTAATAATTCTGACTTCAACTGTATATATTGCTTCTATTAAAATGGGTGTTTCCCATTACTGGGTTGCAGCTGAAAGGGCATTTGCTGTGTAAAACATATTCTCCCTATGTTGGCGACCCCTGATGCTTGTGTGTGTGTGTGTGTGTGTGTGTGTGTGTGTGTGTGTGTGTGTGCCTTTACTAGCACATTCATGTGAATTCACCATTGTATCATTATTGTGTGCAAGCAGTGGGAAACTCCTGAGGTAAACTAGTTACAGCATATATATGAACTGTAAGCAGTGATGGAGAGAGAAGTGCTAGCTGCTGGCATTTTAGTTCTGTTCTTTCTCCTATATTTATCTCCAGTGACTTCTGGGGCTGCTAACATACAATTCTTCTTCAGTTTCAAGAATGTATCTGGGTACTTTCACATTGTCTCTGTACATGGGGTCTTGAGCATTGGAATTGCACTTTGGCAATTCTTATGGATGACGTTGCATGAGAGGATGCAAGATCGCTTAAGAACAGATTTTGAAAAACAGCCATCCTCTTCCTCCTCAGCGTCTGCTCATTATCTCTTTGACGAGTACACCACACCATCAGTGTGATCAGTCTAGGCTGTTCTCTGGAGCATTTGATTACACTGGTGTGATTAGAATGTTCAGTGCGCTGCGTGTTCAGCTGCTAAATTCAGATCTGCTTCCTTGCGATGGCTGACACTTGTGTTGTTTAATCTTTACAGACAGGCTTGAACTTCTTAAGTATTTACACTTTGACCTCTGCCCTAAACACCCTGGCTCTATTTTAACGATCTAGGCACAAAGTCTAAAGGGCATGGCGCAAAAGCATTAAGGATGTATCCAAATGCACTTTTACTATTTTAAAGATAGAAAAAAAAAAAACGCCCTGGTGCATGGTATAACAGGTTTGTACTTAATCTCTTAATGAGTTATGGGTATGTTTTAAGCATAACATACATCAAACCAGGGCGAAGCAGTGGCGCAGTAGGTAGTGCTGTCGCCTCACAGCAAGAAGGTCGCTGGTTCAAGCCTCGACTCAGTTGGCGTTTCTGTGTGGAGTTTACATGTTCTCCCTGTGTTCACATGGGTTTCCTCCAGGTGCTCCGGTTTTCCCCACAGTCAAAAGACATGCGGTACAGGTGAATTGGGTAGGCTAAATTATCCCCAGTGTATGAGTGTGTGTGTGTGTGGATGTTTCCCAAAGATGGGTTGCGGCTGGAAGGGCATCCGCTGCGTAAAAACTTGCTGGATAAGTTTGCGGTTCATTCCGCTGTGGGACCCCGGATTAATAAAGGGAATAAGCTGACAAGAAAATGAATGAATGAATGAATGAATACATCAAACCAATCAGAGTCTCATCTCCCATTCCCTTTAAGCACTTCTCTCTCCATCATACAAGTTTTTCTTTCTTTTTTTCTTCTTTATTTTGGTTTATTTGCAGGTAGTGAGCATGTGACAAAAGAAAGAGTAAACTCCTGAGTCAACAAAGTAACTTACATTTTCTCTAGTTTGAGTATTTAAGTTATGTGGTTGTAAACTATTTATTTAATCAAATAATATATATATATATATATATATATATATATATATATATATATATATATATATATATATATATATATATATATGTGTGTGTGTGTGTGTGTGTGTGTGTGTGTGTGTATAAATTATACATATATAGCATAGAAATGTTATATTATTGAACTAAACAAACACATGAATGAACAAATCAACAAGTCAATCAATGCTCAGAATACATATTTACACAACTGTACCAAAGACAGAGGCATGAGGTAGTGCATAAAGCAAGCCTCTTTGCAATCAAAACTAATGGCCTTTTCCATCTCCCTTACTGCTCCTCGTCCTGCAGAATCTCATATTGGCCACACGTGAGACAAATCTTAATCTACTCTGACATCTCTGAAAGGGAAAGGAGGAAGTTATTTCTGTCGGCTCCAGTGTAACAGGCTGTGGATTCTAACATAGTGGAACAGCAGAGGTAATGATCTGACAGCGGCACACAAGACTGCTTAGGCCAAACACAATTTTAACTATGTAATCAAAAGATAGCAAATATTTCTAAGCAAAATACTAATAATGTGTTTTCTGCTTTTGTACAGAATTTAATTCTTTCTTTTTTTCAAAAAATAAAAAGTCAACTAAATGATTAAACAATAAAAATAATATTTCTGGCAATTTTCAATATAAAAGTATTTTGGAAAAGTTTTGGGGGAAATAAATGAATGTTTATTTGAATTAATAATTAAATAAATGAATAAACAAATGAACGAATGGATCAGTCAATCAATCAATCTGACATTAATGTCTAAATAAGTTTAGGGAAAATCAAAACCATACATTTGTTCATCCCATACTCGTCAGTTTAAAATACAGGAAATGTTAAAAACTTTATTTATTTTGTGTGTGTGTTTGCACTGAAGGTACTGGGTGTTGGGACCTTAATTTTGGGGAATGTAATTAAAGATGCAGAAGGTAAGTTTGATACCCAGTGATTGAACTAGTTTTTGCATTTTTGGATCAAAACAATCGCAAGAGCAGGTAGTCAGATCGAGGACACTAACAGTAACACTATAGAGCCTAAAGGCTGATTTAAACCATGTTATAAATAAAAGTAATGGCACATAATAGAAGGAATATTTTTCATAGTAAAATGAGTTTTTGTTGTAACCAATACCTCAAATTGATATGTTAGAAACGATCTCTCTTTATCCGGGTTATCAACAGGATAAACTCAGGTACACTTAATGTGCTTTATTTAGTGTTAATTGCTAATTATGACAGTTTAAATGCCATTTTACTCACTATCAGTGACTCAGCCTATACATTTAATAATGTAATATCAAAGATGTTTATTATGTATTAATTTGTAAAAATCTTCAGAGGCTGCCACTGTTCACCGGAGGTCGCCTTTCGGTCATGAACGCATGCTTTGAGACTCGTTCTGTCTGAATGAATGAAACATGCGGTTTTCCAACAAGGCGACTCGGGGTGCTGAAATATAGCTGGGTGAGCTGGCCAGGTTAAATAAATAAATAAATAAACATTAACAAGACAGTGTTCTGGCATGGAACACAGATTTTCAAAGCAGAATTTCTTACTCTGGCATTGTTTTTTTCAGATAAACAAGAATGTTCACTTGGCATGTTTATTAAAAAATGCAAACATTTTATGGGATTTTCATGCTTAAGAAAAGTCAAAAGAGTCAAAAACTTACATATAGTACCTTTGATTGATTGTTATGCTTGATTTTGAACACCTTGGGACCTTGCTGCCTATGGTCAGAGAGCTTTCGGATTGTATGTGCTTCATGTGTTCTGAAGAGGAATTCACTGTGTACACATTGGGCAAATCCAAGCCTTCATGTTTATATAAAAAAAATAAATAAAAAAAAATAAAAAACATATTAAGATGGCATTTTAAAGTGTTGCAAGACATGACATACAAAGAAATAATGTTTAGTAGCAATTACTTGTCACCTTTATCTGAAGCGTTGTGTTCTTTTCTTGTGATCGTCTCTGTGATATGTAGCACTGCAAGTTGTCGTAGGTGATACAGTCCTGCTATTTCAGTCGTGTAAATGCATGTTCCATCTCAATTTTCACATGAAAACTCAGCTTTGATCCCAGCAGCCCCCATCCTCTATTTGTTGATTTAGTTGAATCGTTTGATGTCATGGTCAGCTTGCTTACATCACGTCAGAGTTTCTTGCAGTGCTATGAATACCACCAGGAAAATGGCCTGAGAAAAAATTAAGTAAAATTAAGAGAGTGACGGTGGTTATTTCCTATGACTGAGTTTCAGGTGTAAAAGCCTTTAAAATATCTACCTTATTCCTCTCTGCGACTGGATAGGTGAAAATTGTAAATGTAAAGTAGTTTTATGTGCTGCCATATGTCTGCTTGTTCAAGTGAACTGGGTTTAAATAAATTGGATTTAGTTGGCCAGTATGATTCAGATCTCCTTTACTGGCCAGATGTGGCAGTAAGACTCAGATTCATGTTGTTGGCTTCAAGTCAGCAGGATGCATCTGTCTATGGCAAGAGGACTACTGCTTTGGCAGTAACAAGGCGAGAGCAAGTAACATCCTTCATTTTCAAATTAATTAAGAAAGATTTTTACTTACTGCCTTCTCCCTCTCAGTGTCTTTCATTGATAGTTAATAGCCAGTGTTGTACACACAAAAAAAAAAAAAAAAAAAAAAAAAGTATGCTAGTAAATTAGTTTGTTTAAAGAGTTCGGGAAAAATAAAAATTAAATAAATATGAGCATGCGTTGGCTTGAGGTCACAGGTTGAGTGTCTTAGTATCCCACCAGTGATGATATACAGCCATATTGCACTGTTACTCATGTAATATTGCGTTTATACAAGAGTTTGACAACATAATTGTGTATATAAAGAAAATCAAACACGAGAGTTTAAAAATAATTTTGTATGAGGATCTACTTTATTCTGCCATTCCTTCACATCTGCAGCTGATGCCAGAACAGCCGAAAACTGTACTATATCTTTTTTAAGCTAGTATTTGAATTATTCTGTTGCATATTGTCTAAACTGATGACAAAACAGGTGATTTTGCTGGCATTTTAAGATGAACGGCATGAAATCTCTGTTGCAATTGAAATATCACAATGATTAACCCTGAAAAAGCCAAACTCAATCACTTCCAGATTACTAATGTGTTCACAATAAGGAAAAACGCTAAACACATGCGGGCATTTCTTCTTTCTTTTTACTGAACTAGTCTGCAGTAGTGAAAACAGGAGACTCATTAGAGACTCATTAATAATGACACTCATTATTGTATTGCCCTCACCCCACGCTACCCCTAAACCCAACCGTCACAGGAGTCAGTGTACAGCTTTACTTTCTGATTAAATTCATCCTGTGGGATTTAGAAATGTTTTGAGAAATTAGTATGTCACCAATGTACTCAAATTTCACCTTTTTGTAACACCTGTTTCATACCAATGTCATTATACTGATTTGTGTCCTGATATGTCACACACACACACGTATTAATTAATTAAAAAAAAAAAAAAAAAATTACATATAATTGTATGAACTGTTATTGTATGAACTGTCATGTTTTGTAAATATACAGAAAAGAGAAACTGAGTAAGTCTAGCAGCATGGATTTGTAAATGCTACCTTGATTTTGTTAAGCAACTAAAAAAAAAAAAAAAAAAAAAAAAAAAGAACAGGCTGCATTTTAAGTGTCACTCACCTATAAAAAACAAAAACATACCATCACCTTGGAATTATAAGGTTCTATCTGCGTTCTAAATGATTTTGAGATATTGAGCTTCAAAGTTTTTGCATTCCATAGCAAACAGTACGTAACATTAGTTAGTATAGACAACTGTCTGCCTTCACAGCTCCAACGACGAGTCAAAATGTGTTACACTGATCTTTCATTTAAAGACACCGTTGCAGCATATTAGCAAATCACTTACATTTCCACATAAAAAAACAAAAACATGCTTTGAAGTTTGGACATGTTGCAAACCTTTTATCAAGTTTGTTACGATTAACCGGGTGGATGGAGGCAAAAAGTGTCACAGAAGCCGCAGGTGAAAGTGAAGAGTGATTTATTTTACACAAAGCAAAGACAAAAATCCATCAAAAAAATAATAATTATAATAAGGTGAAAATAACAAAATAACAATAAAAAATATTTATGCAATATTTACAACGCATATACAAGCTATTTCAGCTAAATCAAGGATTTAAAAAAAAATCTATAAGCAATACTTTATGACACAACACAACCTTCTGCTACAACTCCCCAGTCTGAGTGAATGTTTGGGGCCATTTTATAGTATTGGCCCCGCCCCTGGGTTATACCATTTTACAGGTTGTAGGTTGACATGTAGACAAAAAAATACCTAAAAAGACATTCAAAAATAGTCTGCATTAAGCAAGTAAATGCATATGCATACAAAACTCAAAATACAACACAACAAATAACCAATTCAAATTTAAACAACAAAACTGTGATTTTTATTTACTGACCAGAGGGTCGTGACCCTGATGATGTCATGCAAAAATGGCTGCTCCAGAGTGAAGGCGGGAAAAATCTGTATAAATGGCTTTGTTTGAAAGTTAAACAGGTTTGGTGCTGAGAAATGGAAACTAGTAAGTGTATGTAAACGTTCGATGTTTGGTTTATTTGTCTGTGATTATTTCAGTGTGAATGGGAAGATGATATGGGCTATTTGACAGGAAAGTAGTGGTGGGCAAAGCGAGGCTTCATGAAACACTGAAACAATCGAAGCAAATGAGTCGAAGCTTCGAAATGTTTCGAAACCCCACTTTACGGTGACACCTAGTTGTCATTTTTTATGTATTGCACCGAAACACCTACAGCAAGAACATTTTAGCAAATTGAGGTATTATACCCCACTTTGTATAAGTATGTATTCAAGAGATTTAGTGGAGCAGTAAAGGTTTCTGACTTCCATTTGGGGATAGTGGATTCGAGTCCAGGCTGATACAGCTATTTTGAAATTATTTAATACCAGTTGGTAATGTTTTGTTTCAACATTGGTCTGACATCCGAATAAACACTGTGAATAAATATGTCTTGTTTTGGTATTAAAACGGTTATTGCTAGATCTGACACAGTTGTGGCCAGAAGGTATCAAGAATTAGTTATATTATTCATTGAATTTCCCATTTATTGTATTTCATTAACGTCTACCCAAACCCTTAACCCAACCATCAGTACTGTAAAAATATTTATTGTTGTTTTAGTGTTACAAAAATGATGCTATATTGATGGTGTATCCGCAGCTGTAATCTATTTAGGCCACACCATAAAACAGAAATATAATTAAAATACATAAAACCAAGATTTGGGAGTTTTTGCACCAGACGGGATTGGAACCCAGAAGAGATGGGAAGAATAGTACCAGTGTGCACAGTCCACTAGGCCATATGATACAGGTACAGAAATGGACTCCGGCAGTAACATGTAGATTTGCCAGGTCTCGAAACGCTTCTTAACTGATCTATGCTTTGAATCACTTTAGTCACGTGACCAAGTGTTTCGAAACACTTTAGTCACGTGACTTGGGTGTTTCGGATCATGCTTCGGTGCAGTGTTTCGAAACACTTGCGCTTCGGGATCTCGAAACTGTGTCGAAACGTCAGTTTCACGTCAGCCATCCCTACAGTAAAGTGAGTTTACATAAACATAATGCTACTCTTGACAAAATAATAATAAAAAAATCATATACACATTACACAAACACACATGCACAATACAGCTAACACTATAAAGATGTGTGATGAAAGTTGATGTGTGTTTGTTAGTAACAGTGTCTTTAGTTTTACACTGTGACAGTTCATTTAACTATGGAAGATCAAGTTGTTGCATGCTGTGTGTATTTCTTCCACTTATTGAATATTTCCATATGTGTTTTATCATTAGAGGTAGCATGATATAGTTCCAGGATTGTGTTCTTTGGAATCCTCCCAAGTGGTGGACTTCTACATTCCGATTGCTTGATGCAGAATCGCATCATAGCTTATTATCAAAGTTGACTTGATTTCACCTCTTCTTGACACCCACACCGGCGAACATGCACAACGCCACTTCTCACCGCTTATCGCTGCCATAAATTCAGGTTAACGATTCATTCCTAAAGAAAAGAATGGATGAATCCCAGAACTAGCAGCACATTGCACAATGAAATAGATTAATAATTTTAGGTGACTAGACCCATTATCTTGGCACACTAGGAATTCTCATAACCTTTTGTTAGCATCTACCACCAGGTCGCTAGCAGATTGGAGTTGTTGTTTCAATGGTGTTGATGCATTAGTTTACAGCACCAATGCATAGAGCAATCCATCACTTTTGTCACTAGACTGATTAGTGAGTGTGCTAAGGTGGTCTGCAGGATAAGCCACCTTCCCAAGAGGTCAAAATTTACTGTAATCATCCTTTGCTAGACCAGATAAGTGCTGAGTTCAGACTAATGATTGCCCACCAAAATGATCTCGACCCCCCCAATGTAAAACAGTAAAATTCTCATTTTAGTCATTAACTAAGACTATTAGCTCAATAAAATATTATTTTGCTTCTTATTAATATATAATTTGACAATAATACCTGGGATCGTACTATCCACTGCGTCACTATGACACCCATGTCGTGGAACACTTGGAGTTAATGCAGTGCTTCTTGTGTGTTATGTAATCCACGTTATGTTGTATATCAATTAGACCATTGATTTCGAACTAACCAACTCGTAAGCAAGTGTATAATGGAGTGATGGTTCACCAGAAGTGCTTTAGCTGGCTTATTCAAAAGCAAAAGTCCCTTTGCATATACCCCATTTTAATTAGTGGATAAAAACCTGTCCTGTGTTGCCATGCTATAATGTCATACAACCTCAATTTCTGCAATGATCTGTCGGCACTGCTTCAGAGGTGTTGCTTGCTGCAGAAGTTGGGACTAGCTCAACTTTTCAAGCGCCGACGGAAAGTTTTGAAGCGTCAGCCAATCAGATCGCTGTATGCAAATACACCAGCTAGACAGTGGCCTATTGATGAATGAAATTTAATTGGCTGAAGCTGCTATGATGATCGCGTTAGCCCCAACTTTAGACACGCCTGCAGTCAAGCGTTGACGCTGAAGCCCCGTGGGAATGGGGCATTACACTGCTTACTATGATAATATTTTAAATAGTTGAATTAACATGATTTCTGCTGATGTCCTGAACTCCCATAATTCCACACTCTGTCATAACATTGTGAAACTGTTTTTGTTTGTTGTGAATGCATGCCATCTAGTGGTGGAAATTACACACTCGTCTTTTAAATGAACAAATATCATACATGCAGAATCATAGATGTCAATCTTTATAGATGTGTACACTTCAAATTAACTAAATCAAGAAATACATTAAAACTAAACCCCAAATATCAGAAATTATGCTGATTTTATTTTGTTCTGTTTATCAACTTTGTTGGTCTTTCTGCTATTCGGTCTGTGCAGTAGGGTGACTGCAGATACTGTAAATATAGTGGGGTTTGCAAATACCACAGATATCAATCAACCCAAAAAGGTTTGTCTGCTGTTTAGTTTTGGAATTATAATGCTCTCATCTTTGAAACAAAATGAAATGAATAAATAAATACATAAATAAATAAATAAATAAATAAATAAATGTGGTTTTAGGATTTAGCTGGTTTTGATATTTACCTACCATGTTAAAAATCAACAAACTAACTAATAACCTTATTATTACCTGTACAATGAAACCTTTACACGTAATTATAGGAGCCTGCTAGAAAATACAAGAAAAAGACGTCTGATGAATATAGAGAGGGGTGCATGTTTGCCTCAAAGCAAGAAGGTCACTGGTTCGAGCCTCAGCTGGGTCAGTTGGCATTTGCGTGTGGAGTTTGCATGTTCTCCCTGTGTTTGTGTCGGTTTCCTCTGAGTGGTCCGGTTTCCCTCACAAGTCCAAAGACATGCGCTCTATAGGTGAATTGGGTATGCTAAAATTTACCGTAGAGTATGAGTGTGAATGAGTGTGTAAGGATGTTTCCCAGTGATGGGCTACAGCTGGAAGGGCATCCACTGCATAAGACATATGCTAGATAAGTTGGTGGTTCATTCTGCTGTGGTAACCCCATATTAATAAGGAGACTAGGCCAATATGAAAATAAATAAATAATGCTGAAGTTTTGCGTTTGAACTCTTTATTTATTTGTTGAATTATTACGTTAACTATACACATACTGTATACCTAAAGTCTTTTTGGTCTTTTCTGGAATGTTATTCATTCATTCATTCATTCATTCATTCCCTAATTCATTCAGCACGTGTTACCCAACATCGGAGTCAAATGGACCTTCCTTCGTTCTCTGATGTTACAACCCAGTTGATTGGGTTACTGAGTTAGGTTACTGACCTATTCATTCTTTGTCAGACACAGTATTTTAAAGTGCAGAACAATTGATGCCTACCACTGGTAAACAGTGTGTAGTGTAGGCATGTATTTATTTATTTATTTATTTATTTATTTATTTATTTATTTATTTATTTATTTGTTTGTTTGTTTGTTTGTTTGTTTGTTTGTTTGTTTGTTTGTTTGTTTGTTTGTTTTATTACTACAGTTCAAATATGTATGTGTACTGTATGTATTTGCATATGTGCTGTATGTATGTGTTTGTTAGTTTGTTTGTTTATCAACATACTGGAACACATCACCAGTTTGTGCTTATCTAGAAAAATAATAATCAAATAAATAATAATCTAAAATTAAAAATACAAACATAAGATTAAGTTAAAATTGGTTTGAAACTAATTAATTCAACAACACTGTAAAATGCATGTTGTTGTTGTTTTTTCAGCAGTGTGAGTAATACTCTATATGCACTTAAGTAAACAAAACATCCTTGCGGCCAAGATGATTCATTTTTATTGTTGACTAATACAGACAGAAAGAAATATGTTCATAAAATGTTATTTTAGCTAAAACCACCCAAGAGGTATCTGATAATCAGTGTTTATATATGCTAATTTTAGTGTTTAGAATAAAAAAAAAAAAAACATTTGACTATTTGAGGAGAAGCAGCATTTAGCATACATTACTTCAAGAAAAGGTCTATAAAATATATTACCATTTCTAATTATTTCAATGATAATTGTAAGATCGGCATCATCAATGCCATGCTTGCTCATAGTATCAGTCAGCACATCTACATCACACAATACCAGGTCCTGCTAGTAAACTTGGTGGTTAACAAGGATTCTGTGAAAGTTAAAATAATCAATGAGTTCAAAGACTAATAAAAAGACTTTGAAATTGTGCTTTTGTTCAGCCAATATGCCATTTTTGTTTTATTAGTTGGGGTTAGGGTAGGGGTTAGGGGAAATTCTGAAATCAGATAGTTAGCTAGTAGTCAGTAGTCAGTTAATTTCTATAACATTTAAAGAGTTGTATTTACTAGAAAACAATGGATTATTGCATACAATACATTTATATGTCAAGCAAAACTATATAAAAAAATTATTAATAAAAAAAAAATCAACAAATAGTAAATAAAGTAAATTACACAATATTCAGAGCAATATAGAACTTTCAAAAAAAGTATTATTGGGGAAATATTTCAATGAATTTATTCAGTGCATTCAACATTAGTTATATTATTTTAAAAAAATAATAGCCAAAAGCCTACCTACTTCTTAAGTCGAGAGTCGTGATGTATGGAATATTGTTTCCAGGTCCAAACAGCTACTCATTTGAATTGAGAAAATATTTGTTTAAGGCCACTTTTTAGTCCTTTCACACATTAAACTACATTTTATAAAAAAATCATGGAGTTCACATCAATCTCTGGGCTTTCTGCATTACAAATATCAAACTTTTTAGCAAGTTATAAAAACTAATGGCCGACGCAGTAGGTAGTGCTGTCGCCTCACAGCAAGAAGGCCGCTGGGTTGCTGGTTCGAGCCTTGGCTGGGTCAGTTGGCATTTCTGTGTGAAGTTTGCATGTTCTCCCTGCGTTCGCGTGGGTTTATTCTGGGTTCACCGGTTTCCCCCACAGTCCAAAGACATGTGGTACAGGTGAATTGGGTGGGCTAAATTGTCCGTAGTGTATGAGTGTGTGTGTGCATGTGAATGAGTATGTGTGAATGTTGGCCAGAGATGGGTTGCGGCCATCCGCTGCGTAAAAACATGCTGGACAAGATGGTGGTTCATTCCACTGTGGTGACCCCAGATTAATAAAGGTACTAAGCCAAAAAGAAAATGAATGAATGAAAGACTAAACAATTAATGACTTTCTGGCCATCACATATTAGGCATAAATATATATATATATATATATATATATATATATATATATATATATATATATATATATATATATATATATATATATATATATATATATATATATATCGTGATTTTTAAAAGTGTTACAATGCTTTGTAAATGTTCATTATTACCATTTTAAGAGTCTTCTCATATAGTTTGATAGAACTGTGTCAACCCCAACCTCTCCACCACCTATACATTTAAATAATCTGTGATCATTAGTTACACAAAATCCAGCTATAAACATGAGCAACATTTCATAAGTAGCTGCGTCACTGTTGGATATAATTAGGGTTATTGGGCATCTGAGCCCCAGAGCAATTAACAAAGTTATATGCTCTGATGAGTCATCTTTCTCTCCATTACCTGTGTCCAAATGAGTTTACGTTTATTTTACAGAAAACCAAGCATGACTTCAATCCTCATACCAATTGTATAAAATGTGGGGCATCAGTAAGAGAGTGGGCAGCTCTCTGTAGGAGTCATCGGTTGTGATGTTTGCTCTAATGGCCTAGGAATATTAGTTTTATTCAGAAAAGGACAGAAAAGTCTTCGATATTTCTGAAATTAAAATTAATCCATATTGAGACAATGTCTTGTGATTTTCTCCCTCTACTAATTTGTGGGAAAGCAGTCTGATGAACTCTGAAGAAGCAGTTACTAATGACTGCACTTGAATTTGTAATAATTTGACTACATTGCAAACTTTGTGAATGGATAAGTATTGTGAACAACTTTGATGGAAAGATATGGAGGAAGACTTTCACATGTTGAGACGTACATAATGTATTTGTGCTGGTGCTCACCGGCTGCTTCATGTGCACACGCGTCAGAGCTTGAAGGTTAACAAACAGTGGGTTATCATAAGCATATTATTGATATTTTTTTTTAACACAGTTGGCATTGAGAAGGAAAATATAAATGTTTTCTGAGTACCATCTAGCAGCTAAATATGTCTAAAGATATTCAAAGGCTTTTATTTGCATAAACCATCTGGACATGAATGCGTCTGAAGTTCTGATTGGCTAAAGTAGTTGTCTCATGTCAGCACATTCTAGACGTGAACGCGTGAACGCGGGAAAAGAGCCTGTTCACACATACAGGACTTTCCAGAAAACTGCAAAATTGTGTAAAAGGGACCATTATCAGTATCATTTTACTTGGCCGTCTTGCATAATTATTACCTCTCTATTTACAATAATTGTCAAAAACAAGTGTTTGGTGATCACTCAGCTGCTGTGATATTAAAGACGCATTTGCAATCAACACTGTTTACCAACTAAAGGCTATTACTGCATCTAAAAAAAGAAGGAAAAAGGGGGAAAATGCATCCTTGCTGATAATGGCGGAGGAAAAGGTCACTGCAAATTACAAAAGGAGACATTTATATCTATTCAACAAATATCTCTCTTTTTTATTTGCCAATTCAGTGAAGCATCACACTGATAATCCAGTTCGTTACCAACTATTGACCATGAACTATGAAAGTTGCATGCATTTTTAAAGAGATAATTCACACAAAACTAAAAAAATATGTCATCATTTACTAACCCTTTGCTTGTTCCAATCCTTTTTGACTCTATTTCTCATATTGAACTGTTATATTGAACAAAATCTATTTTTAAGAAAGCTGTAAATGTAATTTATTTCCATAGTTTTTTTTTTTTGTTTTTTTTCAGTCACACTTTATTTTGATGATCTGTTTGTTCAATTTAAGTTACATTGCATCTACATGCCAACTTTTTCTTATTAGATTAAAAGTAGACTGTTAGGTTGGGGGTTAGGGTTATAGTTAGTGTAAGTCGACATGTTCTTGCAAAGTTTTTTTATAGTCAGTTAAATGTCTGCTGAAGGAGCATATCAATAGATATTAAGCAGACACTAATTCTCTACTAACACTCAAATGGACCATCAAAATACATTGTTACCTTCGTTTCTTCTACTATGGAAATCTGAAATCTTCAAAAATGCCTCATTTTGTGTTCAGCAGAAACTCATAAAGATTGGGAATTGCATTGAGTGCAAGTAAATAGTAAATAAATTAGCCCTGCACTGATCTTACTTTATCAGAAGTTCTGGATCATGATCTGCATTTCATCTAATTTGTGGTCAAGAATGCCACATCCATGTGGCATGGCCAGCCTGTAATATGGCACTCTGACTCCAGTACCAACCTATGAAACAACCAACTTTAGACAAGCCAGACTTATGTAAAGGCATTACCGACCTTGATATCCTTGCTCAGGCTGTAACAAGTCTGGAGGCGGCAAACAGACCTGATTAATACTGCTTTCTCAAGTCTCCCTTAATAAATTCCCTCCATCATCATGAAAGGCTAGCCAAAGTATATCCAGCCATTTGCAAATCTCATTCATTTTATCTGTTCACAGCGAGGAGAAGCAAGCAAGCCAACTGGCCTCTTTTTTTTTTTTTTTTTTTCTATACGAGGCAACAGTTCTACTTACGGCCCCCCTCCACTAATACAACGCTAATGCCATTAGCCAGCCGGAAAAGGAGAACAAATGTGTGTTCTGCAGCAGGGGGAAGCAAAATTTATGAAAATGAACAGCCCCGCTTCCCAACAGAATGCTAAGAAATTTGATATTAGCTGTTTTCAGGCTTGGACTGTTTCAATACGCTGGCATAAGAAACATGCTTGAAAGTGTGCAACTTAGAGTCTTGTTTTTTTAATCGCTCTGTTGCTTGTTTTTCAAGGCTGAGGGATTCTCATCTAACTTGTCATTACTGTTGTGTGTTTTGTTTCTGTTTTTTTTCTGCATCAACCCATAAGAGGAGCTATTTATGGCACATTTTTGCTGTATGCTTTAGCGCAAAGATCACCAATTAGCACATACACTGTACAAAGCCAGATATATGTTTAGTTTCACATTATCTTTGTGCCATCAGACCCTTTTATGGAAGGAGAACATTGACGAGTTTGCAACTAAATGCTACAATTTCAAAAAGTGCAGTGTGAAGTTCATGTATAGGGCTGGGGTCAGCAACCGTGTTCATAGAGATCTACCTTCCTGCAGATTTCAGTTGCAACCCTGATCAAACATCTGTTTGAAATTATCAAGTGCTGCTTCAGGTCCTAATTAATTGGTTCAGTTGTGTTTGATCAGGGTTGAAGCTGACCTCTGTGAGCTGAAAAAGTATCCAAAAGTTACTGATTATTTACTAGATGCCAGGTTCAGACCGGACATTTTTTTTAGTGTTAGGCAATGGTAGAAAGAATACAAAAAATATATATAAAATAAAATAATAGTAATAATAAATAAAAGTAACAATACTGCCAAAAAGTGTAGTGCACATAGAGAAAAGTATATTTTCAAAATTCTACTCAATGTAAGTAGCAATTCATTTAATCAATTGTTCATTCATTCATTCATTCATTCATTCACTAATTTATCACAATGACTTTACAGATTGTTTAACCAATGTTTAATATTTAGATTTACTTACATAGTTACCTCCTTTATACAGTAAATGTTTTAAGCTTAATTTAAAATAATAATAATTTTCCACTTCAGATGTTGAATACTATATTACTTCTGTACTTCAGTATGTCAATCTGATAGCCCTTCATTCTGAAAAGTCCAGATTGCTACAGTATGTGTGTGCTAATCAACAACTAACCTTAACTATATCATGAGTCATGAGTTGGGCCAGACAAAATCTGCAGACATTTTTTGCTATTTCTGCACATATTTATTATTATTATTTTTTTTTAAATCTGTGCATTTCTGCGGAATGATTTTGGGAGCAACATAACTAAAACCTTAATATATAAAAAAGTAATACATTTTAAAATGTTATTTAATATTTACAATGAAAATCCAATTAGATCCACTTATTTGGTAAAAAAGCAAGTCTCTCATATAATATCTCTACTAAAAGACAGAAAATATGACTTTTCATATTGTATTGTAAATAAATCATATGAATAATTTCTTATTAGTCAATAATATTACTGAAATTAATAAAAAATATGAATAAATTTAAATTTACACACATGTACTTAAGTAAATAACAGAGTTAATAATGGGCCAAAACAATTGTGGCATTCTGTGCGTGCAGATTCCGTGTGGGCCTGGTGTAGCAAATTAGCTCAAAAGGAATTGAAGATTCATTTGATTGGGGCTTTAAAAGAATCGAATCTCTTTAAATCTGAGCAAACAAACCATCCAGCGATTGTTTGAACAGACAGTTGACTTCAATTGCAACTATTGCTATCAGAAAGCTTACATCATTGATGATGTACTGCTCATGTGCTGTTAACAGAAATGATTTTAATCGTTTTTAATATGGAGTGACACGCAGTCACATTTTTCGCCAAACAGATCAGCCACTTTTGACGTTCATAAATGATCATAAAGTCCTTATGTTGCAGGTATTAGAAGGTTTGCTAAGGTGCAGCGAGGGGTTTGCGTCTTTAATAAACTATGACAGTTTGATTTCATTGAACAGTAAGAATGAATAATAAATCCATATGAAACAATCCCTTAAAAGTCACATTTAGTCTTCAGTTTCGAGCTAAAATGCGCTTTTCACGCACACTATAAGTGCCAGGGTTAGGGCCAGCCAACTGAACCACATCCATTGAGCCCTATTCAGAGCACGTACATTTCTCAAACAAACTGGGAAATGTACCATAGTGTGAGTGCGCTCTTAGGCCCCGTTTACACTAGTGCGTTTTAGTTTTAAAACGGCGTTGTAGAATGAAAACGATCCGCGTCCACACTCGCGTTTTACCCAGCGTTTCTGAACAGCTCTCCGTCCACACCAAAACGCTGAAAACGCACATCACGTGACCACACACACTCTCTCGGGCAAGCGCTCCAGCATTTCTACCCAGATGAGAGCTCTGCTTGTCGGACTGCTCATCAAGCATCTCCCGCTGGATCTAATCTCACTATATTTGCTAAACGTGATATTTCATTCATGTTGTTGTCTTTATCTAACGACATAGGCCAATTCCCTGACTTTGGTCATTGGAATCTATTAAGTTACTTGTTCACGGGTAACATGTTTTGGTTGAGCGCAAAGATAAGTTAATGATTAATCCAGGTACATTGACTGATCGCTTGCCTTTATTTCCTACAATGTATAAACTTATTGTATGTTATACTTTTATAATTATCGATTATTAAAACTGATATTCAGCAAAAGAGAGGGTGCGTTTCGTATTTTCACTGAAATTGAAAGGAGGCAGTTGTTATCGGCTCCGTTTTGTTATAAATATCCACACAGTGAAGATGACGCTCATATATGCAGCACGGCGCCTCAACGTTTCTGCTGTCTGTTAAGTTGCTAATATTAAAAAGAAAATAGGCAGTTCCTTAAATCATGTTTACTTTTTATTGTTGAGAAAGTGAAACAACGTAGCCAAGGTGATGTGAATGAAGTTATAAAGTACACTGCTCCCTTTGAAGATTTACCCGTGTCCTCGGTATGTTTTCCATATCAAACTGAGAAGGGGGAGACTGCAGCCTTGATCAAACTTGCGAAGTCTTAACTTACAAGAAAAGGATGCGACACTGAACTGTGTGTGGGCTACTTAATATTGAGGAAAAGCCCCAATCAGATAGGCGAATGTTTGCAGCCCCGCCTCCGTTTTCAGATGTCTCCGTCTTTCCCCATCCACACTGAGACGGAGCAGCAGCGTTTTAGAATGAAAACGGCCTTTCCAGCGTTTTCAAAAAGCTCCGTTTTCGGCGCTCGAGAACTCCGGCGTAGTGTGGACGGATGGCATAACCGTAGCAAAACTTATGCGTTTTCAAACTAAAACGCACTAGTGTAAACGGGGCCTTAGTTTACACCAGTTCAGTGGTAGTCTGGAGGTGTTACTTGCTTTCCTTTTGTGATGCGAATAGCTCCCTCTGGTGTGCACGTGGCTAGCTGGTCATCAGTTCTTTGTCATCGCGAGGCTTGGGGTGTAGTTTGTATTCTTAAGTTGAGGTGGCAAAACTGTTTTCTGTTTCATGGCACAAAAACTTAACTAGACGGAAAGGAAAGAAAAAAAAAAGGTATAGGAGATAGGAATGTCTGAGCTGTGCGGTTTACCCATTTTGTCTGGGTCCCGGCCTGCTCCCTGGAGTCCTCTGGAGTTTTCCTAAGGTTCTAGTTCTAGGTTCATGCCTTTTTTCTGGTCTTGTAGAGTCTCTATAAGTCTTCTCTTGTAGAGGATGGTTTTGTACCATCCCCCGGAGCCAAATTGGCTAATGAGAAATAATGGGAATTTGACTCTTTGTTTCAAAGTGGGGTAATTTGCACAGGCATTCTTAGTGTAAACTGATGCAAATATGTTCAAGTTTCTTAAATTGTTAGTATGTTGCACGCGCATTAACATGAAATGTAAACAACTGTTCAGTACACCAAATTAGCTTCGCATGGACATCAAACATGAACTATCTATGATTTTGATTTCAGAAGTATTTAAACCATAATATTAATACATGACCAAGAGACTTGTTGCAAAACCCCTGCTTACACATAAACAGATTACAAATATACATTAAAAGCATCAGTCTTAAGTAAAGAGCTTATGGAAATTCACTGTGTGTCCAGTCCTAAACATTTTTTAATGTTGTAAATACCTTGGAATCAGATTACAACTGACCATCAAGTCTGTGCATGGGTAGGGGAAGTTGAGGTGTATTATTCATTAAATAAAAGCAGAATTCTTATAAGTCTTATCAGCCACAAGTGTTACATGATAGGTTTATGGGTGAATAACAGTTAGTTTAATTAATTGATAGTGCATGTTTGTTAATTAATGTATTCTTAAACACTTTAGATTAAATAAAATATATCTCAATCTATGAGAAATTATATTAATTGAAAGTGCACCTATACATATCAAACATCACTGGATGGCGCTGAATTATTTCCATAGAACACACAAAGGCACAATAATACAAACCTGTTTTGCATTATTATACATAGACTTGTCTCCAAATCTGCCAACTGTGAGTGGCCTGAGCCACAAGGCACTGCTCCATTGTCTTTAAGGATGAAGTACCAAACTAACATGCATTCAATAGAGCAGACATTACATTCAAATCTAAAAAAAAAAGAAGAAGAATAGGTTTAGCCAACAGATTAGGTTCCTCTCCTGCTTTATTGCTGCTATTCTTTCCTGTAGAGGGAGTTACATTTAGCTTAATCGAAAGTGTTAATTAAAACATTGATTAGCAAACATGTCCTTAGAAGTAATTAAGGTAGCCATTAATTGCACATAAATTAATGTGACTCATGTTTTATTTAAGGATAGCTCTTGATTAGCGTATGTCTTAATTCCCCATCATTTCATAATAAAGTACAGTACATTCTTATGATTTGCTGTTATTATAAAGTGTTGCCGGTGATATATCAGTTTGCTTTCCCTTTTAAAATTGTCCTACCTCATTCAAAATGTAGGTAGCACATCCTGGTGATACATTATGCTACATATTAGATTGTTCTACCAGCATAAATGTTGATGTGGAGTGGTGTAATAGGGTGCAGTATTGCCCTAACCAACCCCTAACCTTAACCTAAGAACCATTCAAATGCTGTGTTGGTAACATAATCTAATACGTGATCAAATATCAGAAACCGGCTTCTAAAAAATTTTTACATACAGACCATTAATAATGACATGGGCAGCCATGGTCTAATGGTTAGAAAGTTGGACTTGAATTCTGGCACTAGCAAGGAGTGTAGGGGGTGGAGTGAATAATAATCCTCTTCACTTCCACTCTCAATACCATGGCTGAGGTGAGTTCCTGACTGACCACTGTGCTCCATGTGTGTATGTGTGTGTGTGTGGCGGGGGTGGGGGCAGGTGCAGGGAGGGCGGGGGTGTTCATCACAGTGAGTAGGATGATGCTTATCTGCACATCTTGACCTGCACATGCTGAACTGTTGTACACCAGGCTGAACTAAATTAACTAAGGGAATAATTTTATTTAAATTGAGTAATTTAGCTTGATAAAAATGGGTAGCATTGTGGCACTGTTGCTTCACTGCAAGAACTCACTGGTTCGAGTTCTGTTTGATTAAAAAATGGCTTTCTATGTGGAGTTTGCATGGATAAACTAAATTGACCATAGTGTGTGGAGCATGTGGAACAACAAAGAAAGCGTCAACAGGCAATGGGTGATTAGGTGGATGGGGATGATTAGGAGGCCATGATCGTAAAGGCTGATTGAGGGACTTCGGCCAGGACACCGGGGTTACACCCCTACTCTTTACAAGAAGTGTCATGGGATTTTTAATGACCACAGATAGTCAGGACCTCAGTTTAACGGTGCCCACTGACAGAATAGTGTCCCCTTCACTTTTACTGGGGCATTAGGACTCACACAGGCTGCAGGTTGAGCGCCCCTTTCTGGCCTCACTAACACCACTTTTAACAGCAACCTAGTTTTTCCCATGTGGTCTCCCATACTGATGGTTACTGACCAGGCTCAGCCCTGCTTAGCTTCAGTGAGTAACTGGTCTTGGGCTGCAAGGTGATATGGCTGTGGTGCCAGAAGTAGCCACACTGTCCTTGTTAATCACTTCAAACCTTGGTTCAGCATGCTTGAAACAGCTGCTTTCAGGAGGCTGGTGGGAAAATTGTTCCGTGTGGTGAAAATGGAATACCCAGTCATTACCACACAGACGAAGGTTCACTGCTGAGAGGGATGCCCACTGCAACATGTCCACGTAGCCAGGTACTGTTTGTGCCGCCCCTGCACATTCTTAAGCTGATTTGAAGTGAAAAAAAAGAATAACACTCCAGATCATGATGGGGCCTTCTCCACTGCACTGTGTAGTAAACTTCTTTAGTAGGATCTCCTTGCCATGCCAGTAATGCTGACTGTCCAAGTAATCTTTTCTCTTCAGAGAATAAAAAGTGTTTTTCACCTTAGTCTCAAATGGTTCTCCCTTTCACATTTCAAATGGGCATGTTTTTGGGGTAGGTTAAGACGTGAACATGTTCTTGTCTCTTCCCCCACAGATGCTGTATTATGGTTATTGGACCTAAGTCAACACCAGGCAGAGCTCTAATACAGGTCTTTAACTTTTTTCATGATCCTTTAGCTCATTGCAGGTGAACTGCTTAGGGGTCAACCATTTAAAAATGTATCAGTTTATTTTGATGGTCCCTTTTGCGATATTTACAAGTTACATTGTGACTACATGCCAACCAAATACTGATAATTAGTAGAACGTTTGCTTATCTGCTGACACTGCTCCACAAACAAACATTCTCCTGACAGTCTATTAATACTCCATTGAGAAATAGTTTCCCTTTAAATAGCAATGCAGCTTATAATCAACAAAATGTTTTAAAGTGACCATCAAAACAAAATTATATCATAGTTTTTTTTTTTACAGCAGGTAAATGCTGAAAGAGGTCTTTCTTGTGTAAAGAGAATGTCTGTATGCCTTTAAAACATAATTTTGTTAAGACCAGGGGTGCCCAAGCTTTCTTGTGAAGCGTCAAAAAACAAATTTGATTAAGGGTGGTGAGCCAAAGATATATATATATATATATATATATATATATATATATATATATATATATATATATATATATATATATATATATATATATATATATATATATATATATATATATATATTAAACTAAAACAACACAATCTCACTGCAATTTTTAACTTTTTGATTTAGTGACTAATTTGTATGAATTTGTGCAATCTAATTTGAACAATCTAGTATGATTTGCTTATCACCCAATGACGATTGGAGTCTTTTGGAGTCGACTTTTTAAGATCGCACTTTTTTGTACTACTGAACTTTTAGCCCTAAACAAACCATAAAACAAAACGTAAATTACTTACATTTCCTTGTGAGATAAGGCTGAACTATATTACATTTCAGTTGAAATTGGTGATTTCCAAATGTTTTTAATATTTAAAAATAACTACAAATCATTGCTTTATATCAACATAGTCAGGACAAATTTTACAATAAACCTATTACGGTAAAAAAAAAAAATAAAACACACTCACATATAACGAAGTAGGGATGGAAATAGAGAAGCAATTGCAAAGAATCATCAGACATGAAGGCTGTCTGTAAGTAATATTTTGAAAACAATGCAAAGTGGGATTTTAACCTACTGCACAAAAGTGTTTTAACACAGAAAACAAATAACATCAAATTTAAAACAGAAAATCAGCTGAAGGCAAGATGAGTCACAACTAAACAAGATAAGTTACAAACTCATTTTCAAAGATTTTATTACAATACAGGAGCGCAGACACTCACTATACACTTAAGAGATGCTTCCCGTCGTCATTTGTCTATGAGGACAGATTGGATTTAAAACTCAGTCTATGTCTCTCACACTTCAAAGCACAACAAATTGCCTGAGTGAGCATCTCGTCTTAACAGCAAACATTAAGAGGAGAAGAGGAGGCTGACAACACTTTCACTACATCACAGAGTCAGAGTTCGTTTGCCACAGGAATGCTAGAGGATATACTTGACACACTTATTGTGCCATAATCTGCATGCCATCTTTGATTAAGGCTTTTTTTTTTCCTCAGCTCTTAAATTGAGACTGAAATGTTGGTCTGTGTGCACCGCCCTCTCCTGCTTCTTTGAAAACGGTGTCGATTGCAGAAACGCTGTCATAAATTATGAAATGCCTGTCTGAATACTGTATGAGAACTGCTACATGGACAAACGATACGTCATAATTGAGTGACAATGCACATTTAGGGAGTGAAGGATGCTGGGAATCTAAAGGGAATTTAAAGACTTTTTGAGTAATTCAAATAAGGGTGAATATATGCAGCCTTGTGGAAAATTGACTAAATAACTGAGATTTACCTCTCTAGACTAATTGAATTTAAGATGCACTCAAAACACTTCACTAGTCGAATGTAAAAAAAATATATACAAAATGCTTAAAGAAATAAGTAAAAAAATACAGTCATTATTTACTCACTATCATGTTTTCAAGCTGTATGATGTGGAAAAGAGAAATACATGATGTTGAAAAATGAAATAGATGATTTTTTTCTGATATAATGAACATGATGAGCTGTTGAGCTAGCTCAAATAAATAAATAAACACATCAATTAAATTATTATATATTCAGTGTTGGGTATGATTTGTTACAAAATAATTTGGTACTGTAATTAAATGTTATTTTCCTCTGGAAAGGTAAAGTACATGGTTGTTTAATGCAATTTAATTGGGATTACTTTTAATACACTTGCCCTAATGACTACATACATTCAACAATCATGAACTGAGAATATTTGGGTCTTAACTACAGCCTTGGTCAAATCACAAGATTTTTTTTGTCGGTTACGAAAGTCACTATGTCAGATTGTACGGTTTTGTCTTGATAAAATCTTGACTTGTCACAGGTAAAAAAATGTGCCAGACTACATGCTCCTTCACGATCAATCATCCCATGATGTCTACGACAAGCTTTATTTCCTAAAGCAGTCACAATTGTTACTATAACAATATTTCTTATCTCAATTTTATTTTTTTATGTTATTTCAATCTAAATAAACACTGATGCTCACAGACAACTGATAACCAGATTATTTAAGGGCATTTGTTACAACATGGATATGATTAAAATTATGATTCGTTTTTAATACTAAGATATTTCCTTTGGAATCTAAATGTATATTTTCCTGCCATGGGTTTATTATTAAACAGTTCCTCGCCTGAATCTGCCATGAATAAGATGGAGAAAATGAAAGCACATAAGCAGCATCAAGGGAAAAAAAATCAGATGCTCAAGACCTCTTTAAAAAATGTTTTATTAAAAAATAGCAAATATATAACTGAGATTTGTGATACAATCACAGTGAAGTATTCATTAAATCCTAAATCCTTAAGCCTATATTCAACTGTTTTTACTATTAATGACAAATTTGATTAAGTAAGAAATGCTTTTGCAATGTTTTTGCAGCGCTGAACATGTTTCTGGATTTCCTCGAAAGAACCAACTCTGTTGGAAGGATGAGAGAACTCAAAAACTTGTTGTGAGAATGAAGATGTCTGCATATTTGCTCTAGTTTGTCAGATAAAACTGCTTAAAACACATATGGTCATGAGCTTTGGGTCATGACCGAAAAGACAAGATCTTGGATTTGAGCAACCAAAATGAGTTTTCCTTCACAGGGTGGCAGGGCACACCCTTATAGATGGGGGAGGAGCTTGGAGTAGAGCTGCTGCTCCTCCACATTGAGAGAAGTCAGCTGAATTGGCTCAGGCACCTGTTTTGGATGCCTCCAGGATGCCTAAATAGGGAGGTGTTCCAGGCATGTGCCATCGGGAGGCCTCAGGAAAGACCCAGGACATGCTGGAGGGACTATGTCTCTCAGCTAGCCACAGAAAGCTTGGCGTCTCTCTAAGACTGTTGCCCCACGACCCTATTTTAATAAAAAGCATATAAAAATAAATGAATGAAAATCAAACCTTGCAATAATGTCTCAGTGAGAATACCATTGTAGAGCATTTATCATAAATGTTGCCATATCTATGAGCAAAAGTCATTAGTCCTCATCATAAACATGAAAAATTAAATAAATAACAAAAAAAGATTTGAAAAACATTTTCACATTAGCATATACAAATCCATCATTTTTAGGAACATTATGCTACTTTATTTGACAAACACACAATGAGGGAAGCAAGCAATAAATAAAGTGAAATAATGCAAATATGCCTGACCTTGATGGATATTGTCCAACTTTATGCTTTATATATTAAAATATATGTATGAGTTTACGTCTAAAGACAAAAAAGCTGTGAAACATGATTGCAGTGATATATTTTTATCTGAAGGAGTACACTTTATCATTTATTTAACTTGTTTATTTCTGTGTTTGCGTTCTGTGCAATCGTTACAAGAAAACTGACACATTTCTAAAATATAAAGAGGATAAATGTAAATTAATCTTTTTTTTTTTTTTTTTTTTTTTTTCAAAGTGCGACAGTCTTTTCTAGAAGTGCCTTCACTGAACCTGTCACATCATCTTAACAGTGCTTTGTAGGCAAAGATCATGAAAGTGACTGACGGTGTCAGTAAAGGCTAAAAAAGGGTTGTTACTGTCAATCAAATAAATTAAAAATACTGAGCACAGCAGGAAACGAATGAAAAACCTCGACCATCACTTCATAAATGTTCTCATTTTTCGGCTTTGCTGCATTACTGCACCATAAATACCATCATGTAGCACATCCAGCTGAGAGGTGCCGTAAAAAATATTTCATTTCCCATGGCTCCCACCACCAATTTAAGAATACAAGCTACCGTCAGACTCTCAAGAGACGACACTTTTCTCTTAATTAATATCTGCATTACAACTAAAAGCCACTGTAATTATTAATTATCGTTGTAATGTTTTACCCTTCAGATTAAAAGAGGTAATACAAGTGTTCATCCATATATTTAGATTTATTAAATGTCCTGCAGTTGTACTTACTAATGTCTGAAAAATGTCTACTATTTTATTTATTTATTTATTTTTTTTATTACAAGACTCACACAAACACACAACCCTAATACTGCTCTGTAGTTATTTAAGTGTGGAATGAAAAAAAAAAAAAAACCTGCATGTCAGAATTTGGCCTGTGTTTCTGTACAGGTACATTAAAAATAAAGCGATATAAAGGGTGTTTGCTCAGCAATAGAATGTATTTTACCCTTTGGCATGATGCCCAGTGGAGTAAAGCATTATTAGAGGGAAAATTTATGGCTCTGTTTTCCTCAGTTAATTCATTATTTATTTATTTTCAAGAGCTTGCCCTTGATTCTAATGGAGCACTGCACCAAATCAATTTGAAAGCTAGTTAAGCTGCTACTTAGAAACGCCACATACCTTTCATGAAATTATTTGAAGATATTTTCCCCTGTCATCTTATCTGCGAGCTCACTATATCAATCTGTCAAAAACACTATATCATTAGAATTGACTCAAATTTAGGATTCTTTAAAGGTTGTATGATGCTGAAAAAATAAATAAAAGAATAATACTAGTGTTACTAACATTCCGATCACCATCATGTGAATCATTTTTCCCTCTCCAACCCAAGTGTGCTCTATTGCTATAGAGGCCATTTGAGTTTTTTGAACACATTGTCATGTTCAAGAAACCATGAGGTGATTTGAGCTGATCTGAGGTGATTTGCGACATGGTGTGTTATCCTGCTGGGAATAATCATTACTAGATGGGTACTGTATCTGTGGTAATAAAGGAATGGACATGGTCAGAAACAATACTCTAGCAAGCTGTGAAATTTGAACAATGGTCAGTTGGTAAGTACCCAGGAAAATCTGCCCCACACAATTACCAGACCACCGACAGTCTGAACAATTCATGAAAGGCATGATGGATTCATGCTTTCATGTTGTTCATTCCAGCATTTCTAAATTCTGGTACTTCAAACCCACCATTCAGCACAGTGGTGTATGTGTGTTCTAATTCAACCATACTGTAAGTGCTCTGTGAAGTGTGGATACACACAAGATATTCTACAATGATTCCATTTCGAAGGGAGATTAAGCATTTCAGTTCAAATGAAGGATGTCAAAATGAATCGTTTTTATGGTGCGTCACAATGCAGAAGAAGAGTATTCAATATCAGTTTAGTAACAGACCATAAACTTTCTGTTGCTGTAGCATATGGCGGAGCAGGCATGAGGCCTATGCGAGAAGCATACCATGGAGGCAAAATGTGTGTGCAAGTAGCATACTTTTTTTTTAAGCTTAATGGGACAGGCTTTTACTGACACTGAAGGTACAGCAGAACCCCTATGTCACTGCTAAGGGGCATTGTTACGTACCACCACATATTTATTAATTTTATTTCTTGTTTGTTTGTGTTTTGATATCACCGGTTGTTGATATTGTTTGTCCTTATTTAATTTACACTGTGTTGTTGTTATTTAATTTTTGTTACTGTCTGATACTGATAAGATCAGGGCCTGGCGTGTGGATTTTGGGGGTTTTACAACGTGGTCACATATTGATTGGTCATGGTCAAGCAAGATACAAAATAGTTGGCAAAATTTGCCCTGTCTTTTCCTGTTCTGCTTCTCCCTGGCTCTACTGCCATCAGGCTGTCTTTGAGGCCTACTTACATCTCACCCTCCTTCCCCTTGTCTCTCCTTCTCTCTCAAGTAATGTTATTTTAATTTAAGCTGGGTACAAATATTATCGTATGCTTTTTTTTTTTAATCATTTCATTTTTTTATCATTTTAGACAGTTATTTGTAATAAATTCAGCTGTAACCATAGATAATTACTGTCAATAAATTATTTCATTTTAACATATTTGTAAATTTCTTTTGACTTAAAACGGCCCTTATTTTCGTTTTTGGTAAAAGATTGCAAAAGGATGGTTTGACTAGAATGTGCAGTTTTTTTTTTTTTTTTTTATTATCATACTGATAACTTTTTTAGTCATTCGGCAGAACTACAGACTGCTGTAGTTAAAATAAACATTCTTACAATACACTAAGTAAGAAGGTGTGTGCCAACCCTTGTATTTTTTATTTGATTTTAAAATGTTTTATTATTATTAATATTATTTAAAGTTTTTTTTTTTTTTTTTTTTTTTTTTTTTTGATTGGTTCATTTCTTTAGGGCCATGCATAGCCAGTTTTTTTTTTTTTTTTGATTGGTTCATTTCTTTAGGGCCATGCATAGCCAGTTTTTTTTTTTTTTTTTTTTTTTTTTTTTTTTGTGAATTACTCACTCACTGTTTCACTATCACCACTTGTAAATGAATTACTATTATTTCTACACAACTTTTTGTTGTCTGTCCTTACTTTGGAAGTCAATTTTCTTTAGATTTTCTGTTTTAATCAAACCTCAGTGGAAGTGTGCAACCCCACTCCCATAAACTATCCAGGGGTTGTAACAGGCAGACTGTAAAAAAATAAAATAAAATAAATAAATAATAAAAAAAAATAATAAATAAATAAATAAATAAATAAATAAATAAATAAATAAATAAATAAATAAATAAATAAATAAATAAATAAATAAATATATTTAAAAATCCTTCTCTCCCACTCACTGAGCATCGAAAAGAATGCTAAACATGTCAATTTCACTCATCAGATGTTTGATAACTTCAAGATGTGTGTTTTTCTTTAACAGGTAAAATGAAAGGTTCTGTAGAGATATACTGTATCTAACTGCTTGAATTTATTTACAGAATTGTTTACATGTGAAGTAAAATTGTAAACTGAGAATGTAGTGCATTATTAATGCCTCATGCTTAATTGCATTTAATTGAACTGCACTGATACTGTATGTTAATCATAATCAAATCAAACCACGAGAACACTGTAGGATCACACCCATAATTCAAATCACATTTTTGTGTGTGGTATATTAAAATATGTCTTTGGATAACGTCTTGATGTGATACAGCTGTGTGGATACATCAATATAGCATAGTTTTTGTGACACTCTACAACAATTACTGTGAGGGGAAGGTTTTGGGTTGTGGTAGGGGTAGATGTTAATACAATTTATTCATTCATTTTATTTCCAGCTTAGTCCCTTTATTAATCAGGGGTTGCCACAGTGAAATGAACTGCCAACTTATCCAGCACATATTTTCTTTTTTGCAGCAGATGCCCTTCCAACTGCAACTCATCATTGGGTAACACTCATTCACACACATACACTATGAACAATTTAGCTTACCCATTTCACCTATACCACATCTTCGGAATTGTGGGGGAAACCGGAGCACCCGGAGGAAACCCATGCCGACATGGGGAAAACATGCAAACTCCACACAGAAATGCCAACTGACCCCAGCCAAGGCTCGAACCAGTGACCTTCTTGCTGTGAGGCGACAGCACTACCTACCACAACGCCCTGTTAATAAAATAGAATTTAATAAATAATCTGAAAAATATTCTGTATAGATACTGTTTTTACATGACTGTGATGGTTGGGTTTAGTATTGGGGTAGGCATTAATAAAATACTTTAATTAAGTATTATTAATAAAGTTTAATTACTTTAATTACTTCCACTATAAATAATTATTGTAATTCTCCAGCTGCAGCTCTATTGCTTTTAGCAACAGCCATGTCTGTGTGAAGATGCTGAAGGCAGTAACATTGCACACATTTGTGAATAAAATAGTCAAATTTAAATATAGAGTTATTGTGCCCAGGTAGAGAGCAATGAAGGAGAATTGAGTAGGAATCAATGAACACTGTGTAGGGACCCTGTTTTTGGAACTCAGTTAATGCATGGTGCTCCTATATAACAAACTGGCTGAATAAAGCATCATAAATAAGAGAGACGTGCAAGATCTAAACCTACAATTTGAATGTTGCAGCAAAAAATGACTCATCAAACCAGGCAGGATTTTATTTTATTTTTTGGTCAATGGTCCAGTTTCAGTGCCCTTTTACAAATAATAGCCACATTTTTCCTGCTCTTAACTGTCAGCATTGTCACCGGTGTGCTCTTCTCCTTTAAGATTCAACCAGTTGTCCATTAAGAGATGCTCTTCTGCAGACTTCTGCAGTTATAACAAGTGGTTATTTGAGTTACTATCGTCTTTCCATCAGCTCAAACCAGTCTGCTCATTCTCCGCTGACCTCTGGCATCAAGAAGGAGTTTTCACCAACAGAACTGGCACTCACTGGACTCGCTGACACTCACTTTCCTCTTCTTCTGACAATTTTCTGCAAATTCTAGAGATTTGTATGAAAACCCTGGCTGATCTGCAGTTTCTGAAATACTAAGGCCAGTCTGTCTAACTGTCAACAATCATGCCACATTCAAAAGTCACTTAAATCACATTCTATCCCCATTTTGATACTTGTTTGCAGATAAATTTAAGGGGATAGATCTCTCAAAATGTAAAATAATTATATCATTTACTCATCCTTCATTTTTTATCTGAACTCAAAGTAACAGATACAGGGAAAATAAAAATAAAAAGTTGTAAACCTGTAACCATTTACATAATATTTGCTTCCCCTACTAAGAAAGTCAATGGTTACAGATTTCCTCAAATGTCATCTTTTGTGTTCAACAGAAGAAATAAATTTATAAAGATTTGGAACCACTTGATGGTGAGTAAACAGTGAGTAAATGTTCATTTTGGGATGAACTATCCTTTATTTTCAAGCCTGCATTCTGCATTACATAACACTTCTAAACAGTAGCTGTGTCTCATTTCAGAGACTGCATCCTCTGAAGGTTGGAGGCTTTAAAGGTGAGTTCTTCGAAGTCCACACAAGCCGAAATGAGCATTTTTAAAGAGTCCCTATTATGAGTTTGTTTGAAAATGACCTTGTAACATCTCTAAGTGAAGTGAAATATCCACCTAAGGTTAAAATTTGAAAGTTTTTTTTAGCCATGTCGGTGTGACGTCGATATACAACTCACACCCTGCCCATTTGTTGCGCCTGCAGGCCCGGGAAGATTTAAACTCCCAGCCACACTCACAAACACTGTACTAAAAAAAAGAGGATGACAAACACTATAGCAGAGCCCAGTCGAATCAAGTCGCATAGACGCTGTACTCTGAAGTGTGAGGGAAAGTTCATGTTATTTTCCCTAGCCAAAGATGAGTCTGTGAAGAGTCTGTGGTTGAAGTTGATTTTTTCAAAATACCTCAGCATTATAGCCCCAGCCTTGTGCTGTTGTTCCAGTCATTTTTCTGATAAGTGCAGCAATCTACACACTAACAATGGGGGATTCATCGGCCATTTGTTGGAGGAAGGATCAAAAAAGACTATGTGTGGAACTTTATCAGAGTTTCACAGGAACTTTACAATACACAGTTCATGGATCAGTTTCTTCATCCATTTCACAAGTGTAAGTAACTTAAGTTCGATTAAAATGGTTGCCTCCTTGTTTTCTGTAGCTTGCAAATTAAGGAGTTATTTGTGTTTTGCTACTTGTAACCACTTGTACTATATCTGGTTTACTCTTTATATACATGTGTGTCACTGTTTTACTTATGGTTAAGAATAAAGCAATATGATGTTTAACTGCATTGCTTTAATACACTTCTGAATTGGGCTCACACATACACTCTGCACTCTGACTACTTCAAAATTGTTGATAAGGCGTAGGCATCTATCTCTCTCGTGCTGAACGCAATCGACTAATCACAACAGATTGGGTCACCGGACCGATCGGCACAGATTAGCATCGCGCTAAAGAGGGGTTTGGGAACAAATAAATCGCGGAACGAATCATATAGGAGTCTTTGGGATAATTAGGCAAAAATAAATGCAAACTATCAGACAATGAAAGTGTTTTTTGACCTTGAATGCATATCTGACTCTTGTTGAAGACCCCCAATACCAACACATTACCTTTTTAATACTTAATTGGGGTTAAAGCTGTAATACAATTTGTAATGACTTTTTTGAAAGTGACTTTAAAACTTATTTTAAGCGATCTGCAAGGTTTACAGAAGCTGGTTATATATTTGATCTATACAGCCTCGTTGCATTGTGATGACGCAGCACCCTACATTTACATAATTTGGAGGATGCAGCCTCTGAAATGAGACCCAGCTAGTGTCTCAGGCCCCGTTTACACTAGTGCGTATTAGTTTTAAAACGGCGTTTTAGAATGAAAACGATCCGCGTCCACACTCGCGTTTTACCCAGCGTTTCTGAACTGCTCTCCGTCCACACCAAAACGCTGAAAACGCACATCACGTGACCACACACACACACTTTGGCAATCGCTGGAGCCCATCTACCCAGATGAGAGCTCTGCTAGTCGGACTTCTCATCAAGCATCTCCCGCTGGATCTAATCTCACTATATTTATTAAACGTGATATTTCATTCATCTTGTTGTCTTTATCTAACGACATATTCCCTGACTTTGGTCACTGGAATCTATTACTTGTTCTCAGGTAACGTGTTTTGGCTGAGCGCAAAGATAAGTTAATGATTAATGTAAGCACGTAGCCTACATTCTGTATATTGACTGATCGCTTGCCTTTATTTCCTATAATGTATAAACTTATTGTATGTTATACTTTTATAATGGCCATTATCGATTATTAAAACTGATATTCAGCAAAAGAGAGGGTGTGTTTCGTATTTTCACTGAAATTGAAAGGAGGCAGTTGTTATCGGCTCCGTTTTGTTATAAATATGCACACAGTGAAGATGACTCTCATGCAGCACGACGCCTCAACATTTCTGCTGTCTGTTTAGTTGTTAATATTAAAATAAAAATAGGCAGTTCCTTATATCAAGTTTACATTTTATTGTTGAGAAAGTGAAACAACGTAGCCAAGGTGATGTGAATGAAGTTATAAAGTACACTGTTCCCTGTGAAGATTGACGCGTGTCCTCGGTATGTTTTCCATATCAAACTGAGAAGAAGAGATGCAGCCTTGATCAAACTTGCGAAGTCTGAACTTACACGGAGAAGATTCAGGACTGAACTGTGTGTTAGGCTACTTAATATTGAGGAAAAGCCCCAATCAGAGAGGCGAATGTCTGCAGCCCCACCTCCGTTTTCAGATATCTCCGTCTTTCCCCATCCACACTGAGACGGAGCTGCAGCGTTTTAGAATGAAAACGGCCTCTCCAGCGTTTTCGAAACGCTCCGTTTTCGGCGCTCGAGAACTCCGGCGTAGTGTGGACGGATGGCGTAACCGTAGCAAAACTTATGCGTTTTCAAACTAAAACGCATTAGTGTAAACGGGGCCTCAGTATGCAAGCATGCTGCATTTCAGCACCATGGACAGCACACATTATACCTAACATATGTGTAAGCTTTGACAAACAATGATATGTCTTGTGCTGAGCTATTGTTAAAGGGTCACGAAACACCAAAAAACATTTTTTGAGCTGTTGACAGTCGTATATGTGTCCCACACTGCTAAAAACACTATTAGGACACCTATATTTCACTAAAAAGTGTAAATTGGTTGTTTTTGCGTTATTTCAAGCAAATTCGTACTTCCTGTTTGAAACGAATTTTTGAAGCTGCGTCACGGTCATGACATAATAGCGTGTGATCCAGCGTGCAGACTGGGCGTCTGTGCCAGAGTGAGTCTTATTACGTCTTACAGTGTGATGCATTAATGCATGATTAAGACTTGGTTCAAACCAATCAGCGCGCTCTATTCTGCAACTTCATTAATATTCATTAGTGTCACTGTTTACACCAGAGACGCCACGTTGTGTTGGCAAAACAAGCGTGGAGTGTTGCTTTTATAGTTTGCTGCCATTAAGTTTCGTTTTCATTTTCTCTCTGTGAGAGCTCAGACTCACGTGTGGATTAACAGTGTACGCGACGCTCGACAACAATAACTTACGTGTACAAGGAGGATTATTGTTTACCTGAGAGCTGTTCTCATCTGCAAACGCTGAAATCCGGATTTGCTTGTAGTATTCTCTTCATAAAGACGCGGCTCTAGTTGCTGGTGATTGTCCTGTCTCTACAGATTTGGTAAGTGAGCGACCAGTGCTCTTTGTTTATTCAGTTTGTTCGTATCGAATTAAGTTAACTATTGCACTGAGTGCAAACTTGTTAGCACCGCATTTTGTGACCGGAATAACACACGCGTCTTTCTGACGCTACCTGCCGAGTGCATCTAAGTTTCCAGGAATTGCGGAGTTTTTTTTTCTCTGGCAAATAATTCAACTACAGATGTCCATGTTGGTTAAACACAATGACTGTAAAAAATACACCATCACTTTCTCGTTTGAGTATTTTGACTGAAACTCGCGCGTGCACAAATAGACACTCCCACACCATCCCACTTTAGTTCCTCCGACACTCCCCCCTAAACAGAGCTGGACACGCCCGCTTTTCTGACTTTTTCCGAAGTAGAGGTGTGAAAACACCCTGCTGAAACGAGGGGGTTTCATGGCCCTTTAAATATTTAACCCCATTTTAATCATCATTTTATTCTGGTATACATTACAAAATCCACATCAACACATTTCCTGCAGACACTAGAGTAATGGGATTAATCAACAACAATGATGATACATCATAAAGAAAAGAGAATGTAGATCAAAGTGGTGCCATGACAACAACTTGCTGCCGAATGCCAACTAGACATAAGCAGTCATTACTGTCATGTGAAGCACAGCTAGCCTCCAACCATCCGTGCATCAGTATAAATGAGGCAATACTTACAATCTCCCATCAACTGCAGGTGCTATGGGCAACATATTTGGTGCAAATCTTTTAATTGGCCGTGAATGGCATACAATCTGTTCCCATTTGTCTCGCACACTCTATTGTACTGAAGTGTGTCATGAGTAACTGTCTGGTTGAGGCGGTATTGAGCTTTGAAAAAGAAGGCCGTTCAGAAGGTTAAAGAGAAGATAGAGAACAGGAAATGGCCCATCAGCTGCAGAAGCCTTCATTGTTCACCAGGCATTGGCAAATCAAAGCCTGAGTGGGATCCAGTTGCTCTTATGTAAATTTGGCCATTGTGCTGAATTGAATCTATTTTACAGTACAGTACATTTTATTATGTTCACACTCCATTGTCTGTCCGGTGTGGTAATGCCTACACACTAGAGAAAGTGCTGATGGAGGATTTTAAGGTGCAAGATGCGTTTTAAATGAGTAGATGAGGCTGGATCTCCTTTCTAAAACCCTTATTGCTCACAGGATGCCAAAACATGCGATTTTGTCAAATTTGATTACACGATGAGGGGCAATGTTCATATTGCATTAACTTTCTTTTTTTATTCTCAGTGTCATTATAATTAGTAATTAATGAGTTAATTCATTGATTGGTTGAATGTTCATTGGTTGACTGATTGGTCTGTTTAATGATTGATTGATTGATTGATTGATTGATTGATTGATTGTAGTTTTATGTCAAAGATTTACGCTGTGTGTTTTATGTCTCTGTCGCTGTCTTGACTGACACGTCTCTACAATATTGCAAGACGGTCGAGGACAATACCTCTGTGCTGGGCAACTGGGGTGGTGGTTCCCATTTTTTTAGAAAGCATACCGAAGGGTGTGCTCCAACTATAGGGAATTCACACTCCTCAGCCTCCCTGGGAAAGTCTATACCAGGGTACTGGAGAGAAGGATCCGGCCAATAGTTGAACCTAGGTTACAGGAGGAACAATATGGTTTTTGTTCAGGCTTTGGTACGCTGGACCAGTTTTATACCCTAACCAGGGTGCTCAAGGGTTCATGGGAGTATGCCTAACCAGTTCACGTGTGTTTTGTGGAATTGGAGAAGGCATTTGACTAACCCTTGTGGCATTTTGTGGAAGATGCTCCAGGAGTATGGGGTCAGAGTCGTTCTGTTCATACAGAGACAAGACTGCCCAGGTAAAAATAAAGTGCACTAAAATGCACTTTATTTAAGTATACTACACTTTTCAGTACTGTACTAAAAGTGCTCTATTTTCGCACACTAATTTTGTACTTAATGCACTAAAAGATAGTATTAAGTATATGTTAAGATAAAGTTAATACCATCTAAGTGTACTCAATTGTGCTATTTTGAGACACCCTGAAATTGAACTAAAATGTGCTTTTAACATACTATATCTGTATTTTAAAAAATATATATTTAGTTACAACTAGAAATACACTTGAACCCTACTTAAAAAAAAAAAAAAATATATATATATATATATATATATATATATATATATATATATATATATATATATATATATATATATATATATATATATATATATATATATATATTTATTTATGAAAAATTTAAAGTATAATAGTAATATATTAAAAGAATATACAAATTGTAAAAATGTGTGCTGAATACTGTATTAAAAGTATTTTGGGAAAATGTACTTCTACTACAAAACATTACTAATATATATATATATATATATATATATATATATATATATATATATATATATATATATATATATATATATATATATAACTTATTTTAAACTTAGGATTAGTATGTAAACAGTGTACTAAAAATCAACTAATGTTTAAAGCATTTAAAGCACACTTTTGAAAAACACACTAATAAAACTCTTTTGGATGTTTTTTTTCTGTAGTGTACTTTTTTGTAGTACACTAAAATTTATTTAAGTATTACTGGTATTTAGTATTCTTTTTTCAAGTGTACTAAAGTCCTACTGAAGTATAAACATACTTTTAATTAGTATATTTATAGTGTAAAGCCATCAAACTTTTATTTAACACAAAAAAATAACAATGTACTAAAAATATATTTGCGGGTATTTAAGTGTATTTTAATTGCATTTAATTATATTGTTTTTTTCACCTGGGTGTCCTTAACAGAGTAGTTTGCTTTGTATTGCTGCCAATAAGTCAGACTTGTTTCCAGTGCTTGTTGGATTTTGGCAAGGCTGCACTTGTCACCAATTATGTTCATATTTTTATGGACAGAATTTTAAAGTGCAGCCTTTGGCCACAGGATTGCTTTGACCACAGGATTGCTTCTCTGTTATTCGCAGACAATGTTGTTATGTTGGCTTCATCGAACATAGACCTTCAGCATGCACACGGGCAGTTTCCTGCAGAGTGAGACGCAGCTGGGATAAGAATCAGCACCTCCAAGTCCGAGGCCATGGTGCTTCTCTGGAAGAGTAGTGTGCCATCATTGCCATGTCATGCAAAGGCTGGATTGTTGCTGTGTCAAACAAAGTACAAGAGGTTAAAGTTTAAAATAACTCAATATTCTGCTCTGTGGATAGTGGGATTCTGTAGAAGTCATTAAGCTAAATAAAAAATAAAAAGTCTTAAAAAATTATATTATTTAATAAAACAAATATTATTAATATTGAAAAGTGGTTTCAGTTTGATTTTGAGTTATTGTTATCATTTTTTAGTTATTGCCTATGATTTTCCCTTTAATGCATCCTTAATCATAACAAAAAGTTGGTTTAAAATCCTTAAAATAAGTTTTAAGACACCATAAGAAACTATTTGATCTGCAAAACATATCATGATACAATGAAAGTAAGAGGGTCAGGAACAGAAGTTTGAAAGTTCCATAAATCTGACCGTTGGGGTAGTTAGCATATCCGACATGCTAAGATGAACCATGGTGCTTTTACAATTTACAACCATATATTATTCCCTTTCGCCTGTTTATATTTTCCATTTCTTTATTAGCTTGTTTGTCAATTGATTTGTTTGCTGTCAATTGCATGTTTAAATAGCCCTAGGAGATCATGCATTGCTTTGTTTCTGCTTCAGTGTGCTTTCAACAATAGATAATGATCCCACATTTTTTTACTGTATGACCCAAATGAATAGTGCTTATATGCTGGATCATGGCAGAATGACAGGGAAACAAATAGTCTCTTTGATTCTGCCAGGCAAGTGCATATATCATAGACACAATGAGGTTATAGATATGGTGCCACAGTGTCCATCAAGATCAGATTTCAGCACGGCACATATTTCAGCATGCGGGCCATGCAATTTTAATCCTGTCAATAAAACAGGGCCTGTTTACAGTGAGATCACTTACAAGGCCTTAAAAATTTGATGTCACATGTCAGGTCCAATTGAACATTTGAGTGTAAATCACAGGCAATGACAGAACATGAAGGTGTGCTCGACTCGAGCGGCTCAATCTTTATTTATTCATCAGGGTTGGTGACTAAGGTACAAGCTCTTTCTTTTTCTTTTTTTATTTTTTCGGGTTATTCATGTCCTGACAGAATGCACAGATGCTCACCCATCGTCTGAGTCACAAGGATGAATGTACACCTGTCAAAGTGATAAATGAGCTACTGAAAATATTCATATGAAAATGGCGGAAAATGACTGTCTTCTTTAGGATCTTTATTGATTGAGCATTATAAAGTATTAAACATAATGTCACACAATCTAAACATACTCTGGTTCTTTTTTTTTTTTTTTTAACTTGCTCAGTTTAGCTACAATTATCATTAGCACATGATACCCGTGAAATATACAGATTTGCCAAAACATGACTATTTGCTTAATTTCCTGTTGGTATCGATATTAAAACATTTACAGAAGTTCTACAGGCTACAAGATATAGCCAGCATGGAACAAACTTAGTGGTGAAGTATATTTCACAACTGGATTGAGATCTGGAAAATTTAGAGGTCATGGCAATACCTTGAACTATTTATTGTGTATTCAAACTATTCCTAAACAATGTACAGTATGCAATGTGTAAATGTGCATTATCTTGCTGAAATAAGCTATTTCCACCACCAAACTCTACTGTTATGAAGGGATATATCTAGCAGCAGCTTTTATATTGGTAAACATTTTTTACCTGCAGTTTTTTCTCAATCTGTTTCTGAAGAGGCGCTGTGCAGGACTGATGAAAAGAAAAGAAATATAATTTCTGAAGGGTGACGCAGTGGCGAAGTAGGTAATGCTGTCACCTCACAGCAAGAAGGTCGCTGATTCGAACCTTCGTCTGGGTCAGTTGCCGTTCCTGTGTGGAGTTTGCATGTTCTCCCTGCATTCGCGTGGGTTTCCTCCGGGTTCTCCGGTTTCCCCAACAGTCCAAAAACATGTGATACAGGTGATCTGGGTAGGCTAAATTGTTCATAGTGTATGTATGTGTGTGCATGAGTGTGTATGGGTTTCCTAGTGATGGGTTTTGGCTGGAAGGGCATCCGCTGTGAAAAAAAAAAAAAAACATGCTGGATAAGTTTGCTGTTACTTCCGCTGTGGCAACCCCAGATTAATAAAGGGACTAAGCCGAAAAGAAAATCAATGGATGAAAGATAATTACTGAAGGTTTTACCTTCAGTAATAAAAAAAAGCTCTGTTTGCACAATTTGATTAATATAGTTGTATCGAAATACTTTATGAATAATATTTCAAAATTTCTTGTTTATTGTTTTTAAAAATATCTAGAATTTTTTAAATTTATTTATTTATTTTTTTTAGATAGGCCTTTATAAAATTAAAGTTTAATGTATTTATATCATACAGTAAATACCTAAATCTTTTTTTTTTTTTTTTTTAGATAATCACTTTTGTTTGTTTTATATTGGTTTAGTTGTTTAATGTTTTTTTATTATTATATTTTTTATTTGTAAACCTTTAAATGATTTTAATATAGCTTAGACTATTTTATCTAGATCTATGAATCTGTGTTGAGCCTACAAAAGTAGATACGCAATTTGTAAAGTTTTATGTCTTCCTGTTGTATTCATATGTGAATTTAAATATTCATTATCTTCAAAATAAAGAAACCAAGCCGCTCATGGCATCGACAGAGCTGTGAATCGAGCGCTGGTCTCTCACACACAAATACATGCATCTAAATGTCTTGACAACTGAAAGTTACTGGCTGCTGTGTCTTTATGGTGTAAAGATTATTACTCTACGCATTATTATTATGCAACACCTTTAAATGTAAAAGAGAAACATAAGGGCGGTCTTATGGAATATCTTAAACTGACCAGTAGCTATGATTTTTTTTTTCTCTTATATTTATTTATTACAAAGATAGAACTTGGGACCTTAGTTGGCTAACAATGGTTTTCAGAAACTCCTGTGTAAGTTGTTAGATTTAGGGTGTGTTCACTTACACTGGCCTGACAATGGAAAAGTGGTTGTTTTTTGCGCCACCTGGAGGATATTGCGTAAAGCACAAAAATGTTTGTATTTTTTGTGAAATGCGACCTTTGCTGATGCAGCACAGCCATAGACTAAAAGATATGGACGTAGTATCCGTGACATCACTTTTAGGTTTTTGAAGAAAGCAAAAGATGCTACAAGTAGACGTGGCCAACTGTCACCATATTGTTCACGCGTCATCGCACTGAACAGGGGATACCAAACAAGGGCAAAGAGACTGAGCGTTAGCAGAGCTACAGACACCTGCTAGCATTTTGCTTAGACAGGCTTTTCTTTGTAAGAAACTCTTAATATGTCATTACCTGTGACTCGTTTGTGTTCTGACCACATGTGCTTGGTTGTATACTATATCAATAAAGTGTTTAGACTTTTAAAAAACACTGTTGTAATAAATTGAGCCACTAAGCATTGTGTTTATGACATTTTTCTACAGGAGGAAATAACTTCCAAACACTTCAAATAATCTGTGTTAGTAAATGCAAGACTATTTATGAAATATAGCCGTAACACTGTATGACAACCTTTCAGATGACCGTTCTATAGCCTACTGCTAATCAATCTGGAGTGACCATCTGAGCATGGTTTCTCTTAAGGATTTTTATTAATTCTTTACTTGTGCCAATTGGTGAAGTTTTTTCCCTCGCCGCTGTCCCCACTGGCTTGCATGGTTCGGGACCCGTAGAGCTGCGCATCAATGGATTTGCTCCTCAGTGTTTGGACTCTCAGTATTGAATATTAAACCACACTGAACAGAGCTGAACTGAACTGAACTTAAACTCTGGAAACTGAACTGACACTGTTTCAATGTACTATAATATTCTATGTAAGGCTGCTTTGACACAATCTACATTGTAAAAGTACTATGGAAATGTTTTTGAATTGAATTGAATTTACGTTCTATAGAAAAATATAAATGATAAATGATCTTAAATAAAACAAACACATTTATAGAGATGGTATGAGTATATAATTTCACTCACCTGAGCAATGGAGGCCATGGGAATGGTTTGTGAGCATAATTAAGTGAACACAGTATGCCATATCATCTGATCATTGTAAGAATTAATTCCAAAAAGCAACTGACTATGTAAAGACACAAAAAAAATAAAAAAAAAAATACTATGTATATGCTGAGCTCAGCGGCTAATCAGCCGGAATCAGCTGAGGTGAAGAGACAGTGAGCAGCAAGACCTAGCTGTCACTCAAGTGGCCACACCCTTAATTAAGCAGACTTAATATAACTTAATATAAATTAAACTCATGAGTTATAAAAAAAAAAAAAAAAAAAAAAAAACACCCCCTCACAGTTGTCATGAAGGGTATTATTAGCTATATAAACCAAAATCATTCTTTGTGCCCAGCTGTAAACACCTTTTTTTCTGCTGTAAAGTTGGTCATTTTAACAGTGGGCTCAATAAAATTTTGCTCTTTTATGGAGCCAGGACTAGCAAAATTTTGATGAACTGCAGTTTCAGTTCTTTCCGTATTTGCTTCACTAGGGAGAGCGGGAGGCTGCCGCTTAAGCACAGTGCGTGACAAATTGCAGAACTACATGTGAAAAAACGTGCATTCTCAGTGGCCATATCTGTACTGTAGCATCTGCTATTTTTTATTTATTTTTTTATTATTTTTCATCATGATCCAGAATTTTTTTCCAGGATTGCCAAGATTATTTAACTGGCTTGTTGTCATCCTACCGTCCATCCCAGTGCCATCAATTACTCTGGTGAATGGCAAACAAATACACAATCATCCACATAATGAAAGTAAAAACAATTGATCTGATCAGGCAACCTTTTTCCAATGCTCCGAAGTCCAGTTTTGACATCTGCATGCCCTTTGTAGTCGATTTTCATTGTGAATAGGGTTCATCATTTGCACTCTTGTTGGTCTTGGCTGCATGGCAGAATGAAATGGCCTGTTTGTAGTGACACATTTCTTCCATAACCATCATTAAATTGGTTGTGACTTATGCCACAATAGACACAACAGTCTGTTGGCTCAGACCAGACAGAACATTCCTTGTTGCCCTTGAGTATCAAAAAGTCTTGGGTGCACAGAACCTTATCAAAGGTTGTTCCTCCTCGGGCCTCTGTTGATAAACTCTGAGTGCTGCTGACCGGGAGCATCCCACAAGATTGCCACAAGCTTTTAGCAGTTTTAGAGGTACTTTGACCCAGTTGCCCTGCTGTAACTGTTTGGACACTCAGATTCCTGTTCATTCCTCAATACATCCAACATTCTGATTGCTAGGGATGCACCATAATATCATGATGTTGTTTACAATGCGAACATTGGCATCAACCCCATATGGAGAATTTGCATATGCTTTGCTGGAACCATGACCATTTAAAAGGTGAATGTTTGCCTATTTTGGTGATTTAGATTTTTTTGTTTGGACTGCTGACTTGTTCCATGTATAACACCTGTCAGTAAGTTATTTACTAAAAGAGACTAGATTCTCACAGACCACAATGCTCTCCTGTTTAAACAAAGGTGCCAATCCTGGTCCTGTAGGGACATTGTCTTGCTTATTTTAGCTCTCATCCTAATTAAACACACATCAGCTAATCAAGTTCTTTCAAGGCAAACTAGAAAAGTTCCCAACAGATTTGTTGAGGCATGGACAATGGCCCTTAAGTTTGGATATCACTGCTGTAAGACAACTGACCAGAGATGGGAAGTAATGAAGTACAAATACTATAGTACTACTGTACTTAAGTAGATTTTTCTGGTATCAGTACTTTACTCCACTATTTATTTTGCTGACATCTTTTTTTACTTTCATTCCTTATATTTGGACGTCTTTTCGATTAAGCAAATCATTTTTTTTTTCATTGCGCACCTGCGCGCAAATGCATGGCTTTTTCATCCTCTCTCTGATCACACATATAAGCAGGCTTGTTTGTGAAGCTTAGCATAAGAAAGGCAAGGATGACCACATTTTTTATTATTTTTTTTTATTATTATAATGATGGGCTTTTTTGTCAACATTTTGCACAGATAGTCTTAAAGCAGTTTTATTTTTATGTTATTTTTTTTTAATATATAAATGCTGTATGCAATGATATTTATTTATTTTATTTTTAAAGAGTTTATATTTCCTAATACAGAATTTATACTGTTTTACTGTTGTCTTCATATAAATTAGTTAAAAAACATATTTTAACATCAAAATTATTCACACTGGGTATTTATAATATAATTTATAACACAAATTATAATGAAAAGCATCAGGAATTTATCACGTGAAAAAAAAAAAGTTTATGCAAAAAGTTTTGGAGGCTGTAATTGAGCATGTGTTTGCTGTTTTTTTTTATTATTATTATTATTTTTTTTTTTTTAGAATGAATGTATTGAAAGCATTGATGACCATTTCCATGAAAGAACATATCCACAATACTCTAAAAAAAACTAAGAAACATTGAAAAATAGATTAAAAATATAAAAATATATTAAGTATTTATTATAGCAAAAGAAAAACAAATGTTTTAAACACAATTAAATGTTATTTGAAGATGTTTATTATTGATTCATCTAAAAAAGAGTCAACTCATAGTGGTTGGAATAAATCGTCTTCATAACGAGTCTTAGCTGTTTCGGCATGACGTGGCTACGAAACATAAGCCCCACCTAATTGTTGCGTGTGCAAACTCAGGAAAGTTTAAATCTGCGGCCCCGCCCACTAACACAGCAGCCAAGTCAGATCCTGGAGTCGACTAATCGCAACAGGCTGTCATCTGTCCAATCAGCGCAGATTAGCTTCACACTAAGGAGGGGTTTGGGAACAAATTAATCGCTGAACGATTCCAATGGGAGTTGCTGGGATAATTAGGTAAAAAAAATGCATATTATAAAACAATGAAAGTATTTTTTTGACCTTACATGCATATCAGTATGTTGTTAGAGACACATAAATCCGAAATATGACCCTTTTTAATGTATAATAGGGGCTGTTTAAACATCCCAGGAAGCAAGGTATTCTGGCCCAGATTTGGCATTAAGTTGGGTTTGGCAGAGGTGGCACTGTATGTAAGGTGGCACATAAGCATTGGGCCAGATGTAAAATGTAGTATTTGGCCCAGATGTTAAAAAAAAATATATGGGCCATCTTAGTGTGGCTTGTCTTGACCCACATTTAATATATATATATATATATATATATATATATATATATATATATATATATATATATATATATATATATATATATATATATATATATATATTATGTATTTATTTTTTTATTAATTATAACAAATAAACAAAATCAGTTCTCAATCAGTTCTCTTTGAAAAAAAGCATACCCATACTGTGTCTAAAGTACAATGCTTCATGGTTTTATCAATTTCATTGCAATCGTGACAAACCAACTTATCTGCCCCAGTCCAGTCATATACCATAATTCACTGCACCATGTGGGCCAATTAAATAAATTAAATAAATAAATTAAATAAATAGCATTGATTTATATCATAAAACAGCAAGACTGGTTTAATTTAATGGTCAGAATATGTGACTAAAAGGAGACTGTGACAGACTCTGTTCAATATCTACTCCAGTTAATTATTTTTCCTTTACAACAATGGTTCTCGATTACATTCCTGGAGTACCACGAGCACTGCACCTTTCACATGTCTCCATAATTAAACACAAGTGTTTTAGGTCATCACATAATTAGTAGACAAACCAAGATCTACAATGGGGGTGTCAGACAAAGGAGAGATGCAAAATGCACAGTGTTGGTGATAATCCAGATATGTAACTGAGAACCAATATCAATTCCAAACTGCCTTGCCACAGGTCCTAATGCCTGCCTAAGACATTTGGGTTAAACTTACTTGTATACGACTTGAACACTTGTATACATGTATTTAAAAGACAAATGCTACATCTTATGGGGGATAAAAATCATTAACCCTGCTAACTTTTTTTTTACTTATATATCAAGTGTATACGAACTTTGAAGCTTATACTATTTTTAAGTAGCTTGTTTTAAAAAAATATTATGATCTATATTGCTGCACTACTAAACACTTTAGAAACTGTTTCAAACTTAAGCTCTCATTCAGATTTTGTCCCCGCTTGCTTCTATTTCACACCACATAATCTCCCTTTATCTTTTCATCTCACTTTCTCGTTTTTTTCCCCAAGTCCAATCTATTTCCGGACATCACAGTCTCAGAGGAATCATTTTGAACGGGTCTTTTGTTAAAGGTCACTGTCATTTGGATGGAAAATGAATGACAGCTAATTTTAGCCCCGCATTAAAGGACAAAGCACCACTCCCATTTTGTCAATCACACATTATTCATGAAATGGTTCACTTTAATCATGAAGCTTGTTAGAGGAACTATTTACTTTCTGGTTATTAGTTCTAGAAAACAAACAACAAAACAGGGTTGTTTCAGTAACAGGCAGGATGGAGGTAAATGTACACCTCTAGAAATGTCAGAGGTTGGAATCTGAAACTGGAGAAGTGCCGCTCACTCCGGACACTGTAAGTAATGCATAGCTTTGTCCAAGACACCAGGGTCTGACCACTGAGAGAAACCCAATGACTCAATGACTCCAGGGGTCACTGAGTCAAAGAGCTCTTGTGGAATCGGATATTCCATAATTATATGAAAGCAAATAGAAATAATTATAAATATTATCGGATGAAGTGCGTTGATTATATAGAGGTTAAATGCACTGTAAATCCCAAAAAGTTAAGGTAACTCAAACTATTTGAGGAAATCAATTGCAACAAACTATTTATCTATCTATATCTATCTATCTATCTATCTATCTATCTATCTATCTATCTATCTATCTATCTATCTATCTATCTATCTATCTATCTATCTATCTATCTATCTATCTATCTATCTATCTATCGATAGTCTGTCTGTCTGTCTGTCTATCTATTGATAGTCTGTCTGTCTGTCTGTCTGTCTGTCTGTCTGTCTGTCTGTCTGTCTGTCTATCTATCTATCAAATGTTATTGTATGTGAACAAAACCAAATTACAAAAAAAAAAAGAAAAATCATCATCATCATCAAAAAAAAAAAAAAAAAAAAAAAAAAACCTTCAGCGATTCAATCGGAGCATTATTAAGCTGCGAGAATACTTTTGTTTATACATAGAGGTTTGGAGCTTTGCCACACATCTGAAGTATGAACTTAGAGTTGCCTGTGCATTGTTTTAAATAGAAAGACACGTGCAGACATCCAGTGGTGGGGTATCAACAATGTCTCATGGCCATTTGTGACTTTTTTGATTTAGTGGGTAATTTTAATAAATTCATACGAACTTGTCCATATAATTTAGTAGGATTTGTTCATCCCCCAATAGTGATTGGCTTTGGGGATGGGGTTTGGTGCCTCCCTTTTTTGTATGAATGTACTAATTTGTACAAATTAACCACTAAATCCACAAAACATAAAATAGGTACCTTTATTCGTGAGATTAGGCTAGGGTTTTACATAACTACACAGGGCTTGTGAATGTGCAGGAAAATGAACTGTGGAATGATTTTGATCAGTTGAGGGATATGTTTTTGTCTGTCTTGAATGAACAAACCTGGAAATGTGCTCTTTTTGGAGGATGAGGGAGCTCTCAGATTTAATAATATCTAATATATACCTAATATAATTTGCATTCCTACACAGTAAAACCCAACAGTCAACTTTATCAAAAGAAATAAGTGTAGTTAACTTAAAATTTACTGAAAGTTAAGGTCATACTTTTTTTTTTTTATAGTCCATTTGTTGAATTGAAGTTACATTGGCTGAAATTTTAAATAGTTTTGAACTGTTATGTCAAATTGTTTTATAAGACTCGTGCCAAATATGTTGTGAACTTTTTGAAAAGACTCTCATATGGAAATATATATGATAGAAAGATGAAACAAAAATAATAATGAAATAAAATGCACATTTTGTGGCTTGATAATTTGTGGGATAATTATTATTATTATTATTATTATTTTTTTTTTTTTTTTTTGGACTCATGACAATAGATTTGAAAATAGTTATGTTAAGACAAAACCCTCTTTGCTATTTAATAACCTGCCCTATTATATATAAAAAATATAAAAATAATAAATGTCAAAATATCAAAAAAAAAAAAAAAATAAATAAATAAATAATAAAAAATATTCACCTACTACCTTTAAAAAAATAGTGATTAATTAGGTAGATACATTACATTGAACAAACACACAAACCTAAAAAAGTCCCTAAAACTCTGTTCTGTTTGTGTTTCACATGTCATTTTAACATGTGATGCACATGTGACACAAAAGTGGTTTCTTTTCTGGGTTGTAGTTACTTAAGAAAGTACTGGGTAATATAAGCTAACTGCATGGGTCAAGGTTATTTTCAGGGGAAGTTGTAGGGATACTGCCTAGTTATTACCATGTTTTTATACAAGTCATGTAAAGAACAGTTTATATTATGCAAACTAGACAAAACAGGGTGTGTAAAATAAAGTGCACCTAAAGTTAATTATCAAGTAAGTAAATACACTTTGCTTTTTTTTTTTTCTTTCTTCTCCATCTCTGGCTGAATGCACATCATTATTAATTAATCCATGATACACAAACATCCTTATTTTTATCTTTGTTTCATATAGAATCCCAGGCTATGCATCTTGTTTTGTAAACATTTCATAGCCTGATTCATAACACCTGTTTATCTTTTTGAGAGCGCTCGGTGCTTTCATAACACATCTCAAAAGGCTCAGTAATCCCCTTTACTCTCCGCTCTCGGTTTTGATTAAAAGGACAGAAATGGAGAGACAGGCCTAAAGAAACAAAACACGCATGTTTGTTCAAGTTTCAATTAGCACCAGCACAAATTCTGTTGAAAAAAAAAGCAAAAAAAACAATGAATATTGCTGCAGGCATCGTGACCCAGATGGTGGCTCCTGAAACACACAAAACATGAGCAGCACTAAATGCAAATGATTGATGGCTTTTATTAACACCGTAGCCCATTACCTCTTTGAAGAAGTGAGGAAATGTTTTCTTTTCATCTTGTCCCTTTAAGCAGCTTATTTCAACAAGCAAGACTGAAACTGAGTTTTGAGTAAATGAATACAGGGCTGGCATTTATACATATGTTTATGCTTTGTTAATCTGATTATTGGTTATTTGTTTTAAGTTAACATGGATCGTATTTTCATTTTGTCTGTAATATAAAACATTTCTGTGTAAAACAATGTATTCAGTAAGAAAGGTTCATAATTTGAACAATTTAATCACACCAAGTTGCTTTATATTAAGTTATTATTAAAGATGACTACTAATGTTGATGACTACTTACTTCTATTATTGCTACTTATTACTAATGCATGACTTCTTACACATGATTTGCATTTATTGTTGTTGTGAAGTTAAACACATTTTCACATTTGATGACATAAATTCTGTGGATGGATAAGTATTGTGAACAACTTCAATAAAAACAATTGCATGTCAAGATGTACATAATATCTGTGTGCTGGCACTCACAGGACCACTTTTTCACATGGACACTCACAGGGCTGGACTGGGGTAAAAAATCGGCCCTGGCATTTTGGGCCAGAGTGGCCCACTAAATTTAATCAAAATGCTATCTATCTATACACGTCCAATATTTTTATCAACTCATATTCTATAAAACACAAAAGCCATATAAATAAATAAATAAATAAATAAATAAATAAATAAATAAATAAATAAAATACAAACTTTAATCTCAATTTAATTTCTGTATACTGTCCATAAAGATATTTATTCATTCATTTATTTTTCTTCGCATAAGTCCCTTATTTATCAGGGGTTGCCGCAGTGGAATGAACTGCCAACTATTCCAGCATGTTTTATGCAGCAGATGCCTTTCCAGCCACAACCCAATATTGGAAATCACCAATGAAGACACTCATTCACACACACACTCATACACTACAGCCAATTTAGCTTATTCAATACACTATTCACTCAGCCTATGTTAAATAATAAACATAACAAAAACTGCCTGCTAATGCATGGGTAAATCTTCATAGGGAACAGTATTACATTTTAACCTCTTTCACCTCATCCTGCTGCTGTTTCACTATCTAAACAATGAAAACATAATATAAGTAAAATTTGTTTAATTTTGATATTGTGATTAACAGACACCAAACAGCCTTGTGTAGCTGCATATTTATATGAGCATCATCTTCACTCTGCATATTTATAACAAAACAGGGTCTAAATATAACTGCCTCCTTTCATTTCCATTGAAAAGAATGAACTTTACCCCATCTCTTTTGCAGAATATCAGTTTTAATAACCAATATTGGCCATTATAACAGTATAACGTACAAGAAATCTAAACGATAAAGGTAAGCAATCTGTCAATGTGCAGAATCAGTGTATGTGATTACATAAATTAATGTATTAGCTTATCTTTGCACTCAGCCAAAACAGTTAACTGAGAACAAGTGATTCAAAAGACATAAGAATAGTTAGATAGAGACAACAAGATGAATTCAATATCACGTTTAACAACTACAGTGAGATGAGATCATCCAGCAGATGAACTGTCTGACATGCACTATACTCTCACCTGGGGTTTATGCTCACGCGCTGATTTACTGGCTGCACGTAATTTTCACGTGATTTGCGTTTTTTGCCGTGTACTAGAATGACCGGAGAACTTTTCAGAACCGCTAAATGAAACGCAGGTGTATTTCCCGCGATTTCTCTGCGCCTCCCTAGCGTTTCTTCTCTTTGACAAATACACACAGACGACGCACGCTCACACGGAGTACAAAATAGGAGTTTGTGATTGGGCCAGCACAATGTCAATACCAAAAAGAGCCAATGGGCTGCAGAGTGTCATATGGGCCGGCCCGGTCTGTCTGTCCGGGAAACAAAGCATCTACTTTCAGAGAGACACAGATCACAGCAGCGTCAATTAATAAGGCAGAAAAAAAGTTAGGCTGCTAAGCCTTTTATGGGCCAATCAGATCATAAGACGATGATCAGCCCGGCCCAAAAAGTACGTCGGCCCACCTGGAAAGTGCCCGGTCTGCCAGATGGCCAGTCCGTCCCTCGACACTCGTCGATCAACTGAAGCAGAGCTTGAAGCTAAACAAACAGCGATTTATCATAAGCATTTTATCGATATTTTTACACAGCTGGCATTAATAATGAACATATACATGTTATCTGACTAACACCTAGCAGCTAAATGTGTCTGGAAAAATATTCAAAGTCTTTTATTTTCATAAACAGCACAGTTGTGAATACACTGGAGGGTTCTGATTGGCTGGAGTAAACATCTCACATCTGACAAACTACTGGGAACGTTACAACTTTTCTTCCTGAAAAATTTGTCAAAACAAATTTACCAGTATTTTAAAAAGGGCCTGTTCACACATGATCCCTTTCTGGAAAATTGCAGGTAAAGGTCTGTATGTGTGAAAGGGGCTAATGATGTGCAAAAAGACAGCCCTGACCCCTACCACTTTTAGTTGAAGGTTCATCAAAACACTGAAATAAAACTTCCAGATGTACCATAAATCTCTAATGTACATAACTGATGGAGAAACAACTAAAAAGATCCATATTTAATGTCAACAAAAAGCATAGCAAGCAAGTGACGTGCCATGCAGGGAATAATAGGTATAAAAAAAAATAAATAAATAAATAAAAAAAAACGTCATGAATTTCAACTGGTACAAAACGCTGCAGCCCTTATTATCACAAAACCTCCCTCTGTCTGTCACATCACACCCATTCTACAACAGCTTAACTGGCTTTCCATCTTTTTCAGAATTAATTATAAAATACTTCTTCTTATTTTTATTTATTAGGGAAACATACTGTTAACCAGGTTATGAATAATTACTGGCTGTGCATAGTATTATTTGCAACAACAAAGGGCAACTTGATATAACTATCATGACAACACAAAACAGTGATCTGATTGGCTGATAGCCATGTGATATTTGTACAGTCTCTATACTCTTGTGTATAACACTGCACACACAAGTGACAAGCAGAGGACAAAAAGTGCAGCTGTTTTTGTTAGTGCAGACAAAATAAATAAAATAATAATTCAGTTAAAATAAAGAAATAAGAAATGCCAACATGTGTTTTGATTCAGTAGATAATCTTAAAATGTGAGCAAGATCACCTGTTTTGTCGTGTGTGTGAAATGCAGCAAGTTTTATTGGAATTTGTGTTGTGTGAAATGCAGAGTTTTATTAATATTTGTGTTGTGTGTGAAATGCAGCATATTTTATTAATATTTGTGTTGTGTGAAATACAGCGTTTCATTAATGTTTGTGTTGTGTGAAATGCAGCATGTTTTTTAATATTTGTGTTGTGTGAAATGCAGCATGTTTTAATATTGTTTCTATTGTGTGAAATGCAACACGTTTTTAATGGGTTTGCATTGTAAGGATTTGCATTATCTGTGCTGTCAATTGGATGAATATTTTTTTTTTTTTTTGGAATTTGCTGGTGTTTATTTGTAATTTGATGTGCTTTCTTAAATTGCAGCACCTTAAGATCTCTTAACAATAATAAGAAACTATCAGTTTGCAACATTAAGCAGCAGAACGAGCTGTTTGTAATGTCTAAAAATCAATGGAAATGAATGAGACCAGGAGTCTTGTGCCAAAAAGATTCCAGTCTGCACCGCTCGTACATAAGAGATTAAGGACAATAGTAGCTCTAGTAGTACAAGCAGTAATAATACAAATAATATAATAACATATAATAAAACTTAACTCAGTTGGACCATATAAATATATTTCAGGAATGTATTTTCCTTTTTCGTCTGCAGAAAATACACTTCCAAAACCAGTCAACATTTGCTGTATTCTAGCAAACTATTTGCTATCTAAATGGTCAAACAAGACAGTGAAGCTTTTTAGTGACATTAGCAATACAAGCCCTCCAAGAAAGATATGGAATTCAAAGTGGATACCCCCTGTGTGAATACAAGACTTTGTCCCTTGGTGCTGCCAACGATAATGTATGGTTTCAGCTTGGCAGGAAAGTGAGTGTTAGAGCAATCTTCTATGACACATGCGATTCAGCAGTGATGAGCGGTGAACGAAAGAGCCAAGTAATGTCTCGTCAAATGCTTCGAACGACACCTAAAAGACTCACATTGTAGGATCACTTGAAAAGAACGAATATGAGGAAGACAGACTCGCAATAAGAGGGTTTCGACATACTGTGCAAAGCATGAAGGGAACATCTAATCTAAATACAGATGAAGGGATGATCTCAGGGGTGAGATGATGAAATCAGAAAAGCCTCTTTGAAGGGCACCGTTCACGGACATATGCGAATTTGACAACACTCCTTGCCTCAAATATTGTATGCTTGATTTCACTGAAGCTTACCATTGCTTTTCATGGGTCAGTGACTGGTTCTGCAGCTATTTGAAAATCCTCAGTTTCTCTATCATTCCATTTACTGCATTTGCTAGGTATTGATTTGAGTATTATGTTAATATTTGTTTTCATTTTATTAAGGTCTTGTAACACTTCTTTCAAATTTCAAATAAACTGTTGAAAAGTACATGTATACCTTAACTCAATAAATCATGTACATTGTGCTTTTTGAAAGCGAGTATAAACATTTCTGAACCCATTATTACTGTAAATTACAAAGCTTTTATTTGAAATTTTGAAGAAATGGCATCTGTAGTTTATAGTATATAAAAATGACCTGAAAAGCTCCCCTGCTGTAGTAGCTAATGAACAGATTTTGATTCCTCTTTAGAGATAACTGCTTACTAGGAGCATGTCTAGGGTGCCGATTTGGATTAGTTAACTTAAGTTGCATGTTTTTGGACGGTGGGAGGAACCAAGGGGAAACCCACGTGAGCACGAAGAGAACTTGTAAACTCCGCACAGAAACATCGACTGGCTTGGTAAGCACTAGAACCAGTGATGTAGTTTCTGTGAAGCAACAGTGTTAACTACTGGGCCACTCTTCTAGGAAAGGAGGAGGAGTAGGGGTGGAAGGAAGGATTATATGGAACTTAGGTTATTTACAGTGTTTTAGGAATCATCTGATTGGTGAATCATAAATTGGATAATGCGGAACCAGCCAAAAACAATCATAAGCATGTGATCCTCTCCAGATTAGTTTATAAATAAATTTCACCGAATCCTATGTATGAGAAACAAGTAGCTATCAAATTGAGTATGTAAATAAAAAAAAAAAAAAAAAACAAGCCAGCTCAACAAATGAATGAATAAATTAATTAAATGATACTAATTATACTACTACCACCCCTAACTTTACTGCTAAAAGTCATAAAAAAATGAAAAAAAAACATTGTGATATCCTTTTTTAAACAATGTGACATTTTATTAGCTATTAGCTGAAATGTATAATTTTTAGAACAATGTTCTTTTTAGCAGTTTAAGTTTTAAAAGAACCATATTTTTCTAAAATAGAAATATAATTATGAATTCATTCTTTTTTTTTTTTTTTTGGCTAAGTCTCTTTATTAATCTGGGGTCGCCACAGCAGAATGAATCGCCAACATATCCAGCATGTTTTACGCAGAATAAATTAATACATACCTCTATATACATTTGTGGAGAGAGCAAAATACATGCCAGGAGCTACATTTTTTTGCAGATTTTGTTTTCGCGAATCCACCAGAAGCCGCTCTGTATGCTTTTTCAGATCTCAATATTTCTGTTTTTGCTGTATCTTGCATCAAATAAAGCCTTCTTGGTGTGCAGAAAACTGTGGTCTAGTGGCCACTTTTTTACATTTATTTCATTATTCTTTCATTTAAGAGCACAACTGAAAAATTATATATAACTCAATATAAGGTTATATGTCATGCACACCCTTCATTCTAGTTTGAACACAGCACTCATTACTCCCATGTCAAGATATTCAAGAGCTGAATTAGAAGCCCACTTCAAATAATCAATGGCTATTCAGAGTTCATTAGCAACGGTGTGACAGAGTTAGTTTAAATGGTAGTTAAAGTGATTCACTTTCTGTTTAAACTTTACAGATCTAGGTAAAAAAAAAAAAAAAAAAAAAAAAAAAAAAAAATAGATTAGCTGTTCTAAAACGGATTGTTCTGTCTGCTGCCTTTGGCATGTCATTATTCCAGCTATTTAAAGAGAAGAAAGAAAAAAAAAATTAAATACAATACTTTCAAAATCTCTCTGGGTGCAGCTAATGAGGAGAATAGACATGACCATTTGCCTTCTGCCAAACCATTCAAAGAAATGCATTTAGCATATATTATTATTTTGTTGAACATTATTCATGTTCACTTAGAATGAATTGCATCCACTGACAGAATGATTTATCTGCATGTGTTGTCAAATATATATATATATATATATATATATATATATATATATATATATATATATATATATATATATATGTAATTATTATTATTTTTATATATATATATATATATATATATATATATATATATATATATATATATATATATATATATATATATATATATATATATATATATAGGCAAATCAGATAACACAAAAGCCGCAAACTAAGCTGAAGACAATTTATGGACTACAATTACTCATTTTTGAAGGTCACATATGTAGGAATGGTGGGTTGCTATGAACTGGGATACCTGAATCATTCTTATTCTGGTATCTTGGTTGTTAACCGCTTTCTGCATTTGATCATCATGTACGATAACACTTTAGTTTAAGTACCAATTCCCACTATTAACTACTGGCTTGTTCCCTGCCTATTAATTAGATATTGGCTTTGAAGTGGCAATCAACCACTCACCACATACAGCTGAGATAGTGGTATCTGTGATTTGTTTGTGGCAGTTAAAAATAAAACCATTTAATGCTTCTCCAGGCTGTTTAATCTGAAGCATTAGTTCATTATATGTTCTCAATCTTACCAAAACCCAGCTACTGTGCTATTTACTAACTAATAATAAGCAGCTAGTTAGAATTTTGTTCAACTAAAAAGTGTTAGTTTATGGTTTGGTGTTAGCTAGAAATGTACTTTCAAAGAATGGCATATCGTCACCTTGGAATTATAATGTTATCTGTGAATCTGTGTTCAGATTGATTTTAAGATATTGGGCTCTAAAATTTTTGCAGTCCATAGCAAACAGTTTTTGTGTAACATTTTATTTATTATTATTATTTTTTTTATAAAAAAGTCTTAAAATTTAAGCAAATTATATATATATATATATATATATATATATATATATATGTATAAACTCCCATATTGTGAATATCACATATCCCATATCACTCTTGTATGTTGTTTCAACTCATCCAGACCTTCATTCATATTTGAATCATTGAATTAATATATTTTAGGTAAAATCTCAGAGCTCCCTCAACCTCCATAGATAGCAAGCTTCAGACAAATGACAATATAAATAGTTATAATTAATGAAAAAAGAAAATCTTAAAAACACCCCATAAGCCTTTCATTGGTTAAATTCACAGCACAATAAAATGATTTTTTGGTGCACAAATGGTTACTGTAATCAGATTTTACCAAAATATATATTTATTTGTGTTCTTATTTGATCATGAATTAAGTCATGTGGATCACATCCTACTTTTAATGAATATATGTTCTCATAGTGTGAGTTACTTAGCTTAATATACTGTTTAATTAAATTAAATTACAAACGTGTACTCACTTAAGGTAGCTGTTATACACCCATGAACTCACATGACTCATATCGATCAATCATTCAGTAAGTCAGTCAGTCAACAATGGCCTCTGGTGGATTCGCAAAAACAAAAATTGCAAAAATAGATAGCTCCTGAGATGTATTTAGCGCCCTTCAGAAATATACATAGTAATACTTTTTTTTTTTTTTTTCTTTATGAGCCTAAGTTGAATAAATTAACATTTTGTTTAAGCTTTATTGTTTGCATACTCATTATGAAGTGTCATCAAAAATATCTCATTTGTTTAAACATAATTTGAGTTACTCTGAAGGACAAAACTCACTAACAGCATGTAGTTACAGTTTTCATTCAATCAATCAATCAATCAAGGAGGCCAGGAGGTCTATCTCTATGAAGTTTGCATTTTCTCCTTGTGTTCATATGGGTTTCCTCTGGGTGCTCAGATTTCCCCCACAGTCCAAATATATGCAATATACATGTAGGTGAAAAAAAGGTCAGAGTATTAGGCGGTGCATTATGTGGTGAGCCCTGATGAAACAGAGACAAAAGCCAAAAGAAAATGAGTAAGGGTGAGTATATTTATCTATATCTTATCTTCACAACAGATATTATAAACATTGACATTGTTTTTAATATTTGTATATTAAAACATAAAATAGGACATCTATTTTTTTTTTTTTTCCCCAAACACAAAATAAACTCATTGGCTCAGTAAATAGGCACAATGTCATGCAATCACTGGGATAGGATGTCTTAAAATTTTGATGCTGTCAATTTTACATGAACTAATCTTCGCAAACTTTTGCAACTTCATGCAAAATACATCCAAAAGCACCATCTTTAACTTTCCCAAAGGCTGACAAGGGGATCTATATGATGTGTTTTACAGAGCATATCCTTGAACACTTCAAGCCTCATGAACACTTTACAAGAGCATAAACTCAAGATTGCACGTCAATCAATTTATACAGAGAGGAGCAGAAAGAGAAATCTTTATCCAGACATTCAACACTCCACATGCGAATCGTGCTAAATCTTACAGAGATCTAAACTTCTTGTTTACATTCAAGTCAGGTCAAGGCAAGGTATATTAACATAGCACATTTCATTCACAATGGTAATTCAAAGTGCTTTACATAAACAAATATAAAAGAAACAAGAAAATAAGACAACACAGAATTAAAAATGATTAAAAACCGAACTTAAAAACAGACTACAATGTGTTAAAACATCACAGGTTTTAAAGGAATGAAAAAATAAAATAAAAAAAGACATAATAGTGTGATCTATAGGATGTAGCACAGTGCTCATTCAGTAAAAACACAGCCAAACGTGTGTTTTAAGTCTTGACTTGAACATGCCTAATGTTGGAACACATCTGATCATTTCTGGAAGCTGATTCCAGCCGCGGGGGCGTAGTAGCTGAAGGCAGATTCACTCTGCTTTGACTGAACTCTTGGGATTTCTAATGTACTTGATCCTAATGATTTAAGTGATCTATTAAGTTTGTATTCAAGCATATCTGTAATGATTTATAGACAAGTAACAGTACTTTAAAATATATTCTGAATGTAACAGGGAGTCAGTTTAAAGACCCGAGTACAGGTGTGATGTGCTCTGGTCTTCTGGTTCTGGTCAGGATAATGGCAGCATTCTGGATGAGCTGCAACTTTTTGACTGTCATTTGGGGAAGACCAGTGAGAAGTGAGTCCATTACAGTAATCCACCCTGCTGCTTATAAAAGCATAAACAAGTTTCACTATGGCCTTACTGGAAACAAAGCATCTAATTCTTGCAATGTTTTAACATGGTAGTATCCTGATTTAGTTACTGCTTTGACATGACTATTAAAACTTAGATCTGACTCCAGAACCACACCAAGATTCTTCACCTTTTTGTTGTTGTCCCCTAGAGCCAAGGTACGCATCAACCTTGAGAACCTCTTCTCTGTTCCCAAATGCAATTACTTAATTTTTTTTCTTTGTTTAAATGAAGAATGTTTTGGCACATCCAACAGTTAACTTCATCAATGCATTGACAGAGGGTGTCAATGGGGCTGTAGTCATTAGGCAATAAGGCTAAGTAGATCTGAATGTCATCATCATAGCTGTGGTAGATTTTTTTATTATTATCATTATTTGGCTCAGTGGGAGCATATATAGTAGACTGGTCAATATCAGAATGGTAATAGTTAATATAATATAGGTAATATAATTATATATATATATATATATATATATATATATATATATATATATATATATATATATATATATATATATATATATATATATATATATATATATATATATATATATAAATAAATGTAATGGCACCTCAGAATTCTGATCTGAGAAAGACTAGACTTGGGAGTTGTTCTTGTTAATAAGTGATTCTGACTATGTTATGGTAAACCACAACAAAAAACAAACAAATAGTAACAATAATTGCAATAAATAATAAATACCAACAATAATTGTCCATTACCTACTAATTATTATTAGAAGAGCAGAAAAGTGACAAATAAGCTTTATTTTTGTACATATATATTTATTTCTAAATTGACTCTTCTGATGTAGTCAGTTTGCCCAGTAGCTCACATGGTACTGCATTGTACTTGTGACACAAAACACTCAGGTACCAGCTCTGTAAAATACAGCTTGGGTGTGAATGCTTTAGTGAATATGGTTTGTGTCAAGTTTTGTTAACATTTGGCTAGATTTAGAGTATGGTTTAGCATAGATGATATGTACAAAACAAGAAATGTTCTTTTGTGGACATTTAATAGGAAATGTGCAATGAAATGCATAAGGAGGAACGTATTTCCGGTTTTGCAGGAAGAAAGCCAGAATCACATATCTACAAATACCAACAATAGTCAGAATAAAACAATAAACGGGAGCTTGGGTTTATGCTCAAGAGGAGCAGATAATGTTGAGCTTTGTTCACAGCAACTGCAGGACCATAGTGCAACAAATCACTAGCAGCTACACTAAAAAAATTAACTAGGCATGTATTGGATTTACAAAATATAAATTTATCAGATTGAAAAGAACAAATCAAGTTTACCTATGTTAAATGATTAATTCATGCTATTTGAAACTGAATCAAGAAATAATCAAATGAATTTGATCAGAACATGTTACTTCAATGACACTGAGATGCTTCAAATCGACAACTCTCACTCTGGAGAGTCACTTCTCGCATATCAGTAGGTGGCGGTAGTGCGTTTGGATGTCACCATACGAAAACAACAAGAAGAAGTATCACCGCGTGTTTTCGGCACAGTTTGGGAATTGGTTTTCCCAAGAGCTTGAATGTTATGCATGTTATGTTGTTGGCTATATGTTTCCTATACATTTTATACTTTTACATTTTGAATAGAAGTACCAAAGTGAAGAAAGCTGTTTAAACTCAATTGGTAAAAAAAAAAAAATATATGTTAACGTCCTACAGGTATTGCTTGGGGATCAGTTTTCTTAAGAGCCAAGGTTATTTTGTTGGCTAAATGTTTCTTATACATTTTATATTTCATATTACAATTTTGGATATTCTATAACATTTTGTATCAGAATATTACAAGAACAAATTTGTTTAAATGTTATTGGTGCCTACTAAAGGGTATATTAAAATAAATAAATATATATATATATATATATATATATATATATATATATATATATATATATATATATATATATATATATATATATATATATATATATATATATATACTGTATATATAACATGTTTTCTGTCCTTTTTGTGTTGAAATACTTAATTTTAAAGCTTGCTTCATAGTATTGTCATTTAAAAAAATGTAATTTAAACAACAATATTGAACAAGAAATTTACTAGCTGATTTAACAAGACATAATTTTGTTAAAGTAAAGCTTTAGTGTTATATTGAGTAAATTAGAATCATTTTAATTAGAATAACACAATACAAACATTTTGAGTCAATTAGTTGCAAAGAAGTTAGACTGACATATTGAAACAATGTTTTATCTACAAATGTGCTTTGTGTTCATACAACATGTTCAAAGCAGTTCAGGTTTACTTGATTGGATTAGATGCATAAAGGGTGCCACGATTAAATCATGTTCATTCAACATTTTTTTTTTTTTTTTTTTGAGTGTACAACAGTGGTGACCAGGGCAATGCATCAGTACACAGTGCATTACAGCCTTCAGTGTAAGGTTCTGTGTATCTGGCAACTCATCCAGGTCTCCATGCCATCAATGAAATGGTACCAAGATCATTTGATGCATACAATCACACCATTGTGATCAGTCTAGGCTGGTTCTTTGAGTGTATGGTCTAATCACAGTGGTGTGATTAGAATGGTCATTCCAGGATGCCATCATCTGATAAATTCAAACTGGCTTTTCAGCAATTTCTGGTCAGAGTAAGATGTGCAGAGCACTTGCCATAAATCATACAGTTTCTGTTTCCAAACAAGTAACCTTTAATTTAGATTTCAGACATTTATCTACACACTAGTACTAGAAAATAATAATAATAATAATAAATAATAATATTAAATAAAATAAAAAATAAAACATTGCATTTATGATTTGTGAAATAAATGCTGATATTTATGGAGGCAACTATAATAATTATTTTTAAACATAATTGGAAGATGTGTTTTATTCACAACACATGTTTAAACACACTGTTTCAACTATTAGAATCTTTACTCTATTCCTCTTAGTTAAACAGACACTTATTATCTTGTATCCAGGGAGAAGTTGATGATATCATATTTTGTAAATTCAACACCTCTAATCTAAACTAATCTAATGTAACAAAACTAACTCAATGTTTATGAATATTAATAATTAATAATGACAAGTTATTATTTCAATAATGAATATTTAGATTTAACTGATATTTTATTGTAGCGAAATATATATAATAATGAATTTATCCACTCAAACGAGTGGACACGTTTAATTGTCTATTTTTTTTTTTTTTTTTTAATGGGAATAATACTTCTCGTGAAGTAAGGGAATAGTTTTAGAAGTTTCAATAAACTTAAATAAACTGTTAGCAAAAGATCTTTTACAGTTAAAGTGACTGTTATTGTGATGCAAAACAAAGACAATTCACGAGGTATAAAATGACTTAATGACTAACATATAACGAACAAAACTTACAATACATAAAACACAAACAAGCGGGGATATGTAGAATTTAGGTAAAGAATGACAATATTCACTCACTACAAAGCACAAAGAGTCAATAAAAACACCTTTTCTGATGAAAAAGGGGCAGAGCTTAGAAACTTAAATAATACTTGCATTTTTGGTCTCACTCTCTTTATGCAAGGGTTTTGGTATGCTTGTTAAAAATGGAGATTCTTCTGGATGTTCTTTTGTCATGCTTGAACTCATTTTAGAGTGAATTTTAGGTTTCTAAAAGTTATCTGCCCCTCTCTACAATGTTCTTTGAATATGGGGCAAAAGGGGTTCTTTTAAACCTCCAAGAAGATAAAATGTCAAATAGGGATTTTTCTTTCAGACTCCTTTGAGCCGAGACTCATAAAGTAGAACATATCTACTCTGGGAGTAATTACATATTTCACCTACAACCTGTATGTTGCACTAATCATACATAGCATTCAAAAATAGAATTAGGAAGCCATGTGCCAATTTATAGTATGCTAAAATGAGTATTGCAAAGTCACCCGAATGGTCTAAATGCAGAATTCAAATGAAGATCTGTGTTTACTCTAGCCCAGGGGTGCACAAACATTTTCTTATAAAGGGCCAAAAACCTAACTTGATTAAGGGCTGTACGCCAAAGTTACATTTACCAAACTGTATTACATTAAATTTGCTCATTTGTTTGATTATTATTTAAAAATAGCTATAAAATTTTTTTTTTAAAAATCAGCTTCAAAACATATTACATGATGATGCAGTAAAATTTTAAAAATGTTTTATAATCAACTTTTTAGAGTAAAAACATAAACAATCCCATTTATAACACAATAGGGCTCAATAATAAAAACACTATTCGAGCTGCTCATGCCTTTGCCTTAATTTTCTTAATTTATCTTGTGCGTTGTTTTCTATCTGTCAAGTGACAGTATTTATATTTTAAAAGTATGATTCATATGAAACATTTCATTTTAGTTGGCTTGTATGTATCTGCTCAATTAAACAAAGAAACAAAACGGTATACATTAAATCCAAAATGATGATCTCTGTTAATGCATTCACCCCAACCAACTCCCTATCATTTTCCCTTTGTCAAATGGGATGGCAGGCCAAAGCAAAGGTTACCATGGGACAACTTAGGCCAGCAGGCCATACAATACTTTAAGCATCTCTGCTCTAGCCACTACTGTCACCCACAATCCATTGTACATTGAATGTGAATCCAAGGATTAATTTCAAACACAGATTAAAGGTGTTAACAAACTGCAAACATGGCAGACACACAAGACAAATATTTAATAAAAAATGAGACACTTTGTTAAACATGTTTGAATGATTGTTAGTGGATATCTAACCATTTGTATAACATTTTCTTTGTCATATCTTTGGATTATTTGTCGTCTGCAACAGTAATGTGAACATTTATAATAAAAGTATTATAAGACAAATATAAAAACAAGATTTTTTTGGTCATCAGTTTTTGAAAGTGTAATTATGCAAACACGTGAGGAGATTTCTGCATGAAAGACCCGTGAATGGCAGATTAACCTGCTGCTGCATGTCCAATATGGTGGGAAATTAAATATAAAAGAAATGTGGATGATGAGACAAGATGACTGACAGGGTATGTATCTAAGCAACAGAAATGTCCATTAACGAGAAAGTGGTGTGTCCCAAAGTGTGCATGCTCTTTTGCTACACATGCAAAATTATGTATGATTTCTTCTCATAATGTGTACACTTTTAGGACATAGAATCAATCAAGATTTCTGATGGATTAAATTTACAGCCAAGTCCCACCTATTCCCACCACCATTAATTAACTAGAGGCTAAAAGAGGTCCTATGGGTTATCGGCAATGAGGGACAAAGTATACAAATTAGGCACTTGAGTAAAAGCACAATCCATTTTCAGCATTTTCAGATAATTCACATAATATGTTTGGGTGTATTTGGTGTGTTGTCCAAGAAGAGGGCTCTGAGCTTGGAAGAACACTCTGACTGTTAATATTTCCTGTGTCAAAAGAGAGAGAGAGTTAAAGGGGTCCAAGTGCAGTGTATATCTCAAACTCAGAATGCCCCCCTTAAGTAAACTAATTAGGAAATGTGGAGAGGGGGGTGGAGAAATGCTAAAGTTTGGGAGAGATATAATGGGGTAAGACACACTTGATTATTTATATCTAGTGCTGATTGGATAGTTATGTTATTTTTTAATGATGCATTAGTTTTTTGTTCAAATAACTTAACCCTGCAAGCAAAGGACATCAACATGATGCCATATTGACGTTATGCCTTTTGTTGGGATTGAAAATTGGGTTGATGTCAGAACCCAACCTCAGGCTGACGTCGATGTCATACAGTCATTTATTTTCTTTTCAGCTTAGCCCCTTTATTAATCTGGGGTCGCCACAGCAGAATAAACCGCCAACTTATCCAGCACATATTTTACGCTGCGGACAACCCATCACTGGGAAACACTCATATACTCTCATTCACACACATACACTATGGACAATTTTTAGCTTTCCCAATTCACCTGTACCGCATGTCTTTGGACTTGTGGGGGAACCCAGAGCACCCGGAAGAAACTCACACAAACGCGGAGAGAACATTCAAACCCCACACAGAAATGCCACCTGACCCAACCAAGGCTCGAACCAGCGACTTTCTTGCTGTGAGGCAAGTCTTATGATGTTGTGTGCCTGCTGTGAAATTTGTAAAAGCACTTAAGTTAACTTAACCAATTTGTGTTGAGACAAAGTAAAAGAATTGTGTGGAACCCAGTTTTGTTTTACAGTGCAAAAAGTCATGATAATTCAATTCAAAACATGTAAAACCTCATTAACACACTCAGTTTGTGAAAACCAATTACTTGAAAATCCCTCTAAATGAATCATTTGAATCAGTTATTGGAGACTCACTCTGAATAGATCATTTGGATTTGTAAGTTGTTAAGTTGTGGATATCAGTACAATTCACAAATAAATAGTTTTTTTTGTAAGAACTATCCTATCCTCACTATACTTCAGCTTATTCCTCATTTATCAGAGATCACTACAGTGACAATGGCTATTGCATTTTTATTATTTTTTTTTAATGCAGCGGGTGTCCTTCCAGCCATAACCCAGTGCTAGGAAACACTCTCATTCACACACATTCGAATTTATGAACTGATTTAACAATTTAACTGATAAAATGATTTACATATTTAACAGCACTATCTTGTCTCCGAGGAGGTGAAACTTACATGTTACTTGCCTTTTTTCAAGAAATGTATGTGGAGTAAAAAAAAAAAAAAAAAAACGATAGATATATATACAAGTATATATATATATAGAGAGATATATATATAAAAGTAAATGTTTTCTAAAACAAATCAAGAGTTAAAACCTCTAAGTGCAATCTATTTTTTTTTCTTAGTCTGCTATTTTAACTCTTAGCCCTTTCCCTTATCCCTACCCCCCATTTTGCGCGTTCACGTGAAGGGGTAGGGGTGTTCCCAATTCTCTTTAGCTTTGTAACGCCGGGGGATGACACTCACAACAGAAGGCAAGATCCACAATGCAGGTTTATTCAGCATCAAGCAAGCAATGGTCAAACCAGGTGTAACAGGTATGAGCAGGCAAATCCAGAGTCGTAATCAATATACAGGCAATAGGTCGTAAGGCAGGCGGCTAAACAGGATAACAAGGATAAACTAACTAGGCTAAGGTCGGTAGACAGAGAAACAAGACAGGAAAACCGTGTTGTAGTGTTATCACAGGATAAACAAGACTCGGCCAACAGGATGGGTGAATGAGTGGCTTATGTAGGGTGTGTAATGAGTCTCTGATAGTCCTCAGGTGTTGTGAGTGTAATCAGTCTAGATGAATGAGCAGGTGTGAGTGTGATCGGAGAGCATGTAGTCCAGGAAAATGCGGAAGTGTAGTTCATAGTATTCGTGTGAGAACCAGTGATTTCTGGCGAACGATCGCTGGTTATGTGACAATCTTGAAGGCATAGGGCTTAAGGGAAGGGCTAGATACCTTTTCAAACTAAGATTTTTCTGGACCACACTTGAAACCAAGGGGTAAGAAAATTTCCCAGTATACACCAAACACAATGGCTGCATGGCTGCACCTGGAAGTAAGGAGATCCACAAAGTAGTACTTAGTACACGAATTAGTCATTATCATGAATTTTTACAACAAACAAACACATTTTAATACTGTCATAACCACGTTTGTGTTTTACCGTCATGCTTAGAAAAATGTTAAAATAAACAAAAGCTAATTTTCTATCTATAATCTATAATAATAACTCATGCCCAGCAGTCCCACAACATTCTGACACTTAAATATCCTGTCAGAAAAGTCTAGTGTCTGGGAATGAGCTTTATCAGTTTTTTTGTCAGTTTAGTGTCTAATTCGTAGGAATTGTCAAAGTTCAGTTGTACGAAATTGTACAATTTTAAAAAGGAGGCGTGGCACCTAACCACACCAATAAACCCAACCATCATTGGAGGATGAGCAAATCACACTAAATTGTAAGAATTCTGACAAAATAGCCACTAAATAAAAAAAAAAAAAGAAAAGAAATGAATTGCTGTAATATTGTGTTGGCTTTTTACAGTGTCTGCCGAAATGTTAATGTTGTTTTCTTTTGTTTACATAGATAAACAAGTCTCCTGTGTAAATGTGCAGTATAGTTACGATCTTATTGCCATAATATATCACCATGATAACATAATATATGCCTTCAGTGATTTTCTGAAGATAAATACCAAAAAATAACACAACTGGAATAACTACAGCAGTCGTGATCGTCTCATCTCATATGAAGTAAGAGATCTCCATGACATATAAGGATGTGTGCAGGTGCTGTAGTGCTGTCCCATTTCTAAGGGGTAAATTTTAAAGCCCCTTGATTTACCTTGAAGGGGTATGGGGTGCAACAATAGAATTGGGATTGGGCCTTAGTTATTTCACATTGAAAGGAATGAAAAGAACAGATTTTTTGCAATGAATCTTAAAGCACTGAACATACACAAAGGAGCCTCATTTTAGCCAATGTTCATTTTAATTCTGAACTCTTCAAATATACTCTAAAACTGTGCATATTCTTACAATTTGAGAGTTCAGATGCTAAAACCTCTAAGTGTCATCTGAAATTGTTTAACAAAAATGAATTTTTTTTTTGGTTTACGTTGAGATATTTTACTTTAAAGACCAGGGAAATTACTTATTATTTGCCATAAAAGTGATATTACTGAACAAACACAGGAGCCTGATAAAATTGCTAATTTTTGAAGAAAATTTCTGAGGTTTTACATCTAAACTCTTCATATGTACTTTAGTAGTGAAGTAAAAATACATAGTTACTGTCTACCACTGTTTATTAGGCAGGTGGACATAATTGAATGCCTCATCGATGTAGTTTGGACTGATCTGAAAAGCGAAAAGCACTCCGTGACTCTTTCCTCTCACCACAAGTGTTTGCCAGCAGGAGTCCACATAAAGGCCGTGAAACTCCAGAACTCCCACCTCACCTCTTCCTCCAATTAATCACGCTGCAGCTTCTTTCACACTGGAACTGTTAAGATTCGCTTAGTGTCCAGTCTCTCCCATCTGTCACTATAAAGCTTCCAAGCAATTTCCAACAAGATGGCACTTAATTATAATACAAAGGCCCCTGACTTGGACTTCCTCTGTGACCCATGAAATGCAGTGATATTGTCTGCATTGCAACTTCATTGTCTGGAAAGTATGACTCGCTCTGGCAGCTCTGTTAGGGAAGGTGGGTCTTACGTATGGGATGGCAATTTGATTTGCTTCACTCCGGCAGTTCATGGCTCCAGGGTGGTTATGATCGAGAGGAGGAAGCCAAAAGAGAAAATATTTATAAACACAGATGAATGCTATGATAATAACCGTCATGAGACACCGTGCATGTGCATAAATTCCCCCCAAAAATGTGTGCATGCTAAGGCGTATCAAATTACCAGAGCATTTAGGACCCCGATGGGACCATGTGTGAAAGAAAGTGTGAGAGAAAGTTTTAAATACCTCTGAGGCCTTGATTTATTAATACCCTAAAAAGAAAGGCTATTGTTTGTTTGCATAATACAACAAATTGCATGCACGCTCTGTAGGCGTATTGTGGGTGATTTCCTAAGAGTAATTGCGAGAATAGTCACACATGCAAATTGCCTTTGGACACGGTCATATTTAAAGGAAGCTTGTTTTGTGTGTGGTAAAATGGATCCAATATTAGCCATGGTGCTCACTTGTGACTTCCTAAATGCCATGATTTTTGGAATGAAGATGTATGCACTGTGCATGATCTGAAATCACAGATTAAAAATAAGACAATGCTGAATTATGTGTGTGTGTGTGTGTGTGTGTGTGTGTGTGTGTGTGTTTGTGTGTGTGTGTGTGTGGTAGTATGTACAGTATATTTATACACACTACCTAACAAAAGTCTTGTTGCCTATTCAAGTTTTAGAAACAACAAACAATAACTTGACCTCTAGTTGATCATTTGGTATAAGAAGTGGCTGATATGAGAGGCAAAAGCCTCTAGATTACGCTTATTTTATTAAAACAAAGTATGATCATGCATTCATTTTTAATTATTTAATTAGGACAATAAGGTCTGACTTTGCTAAGACAAAAGTTATGTTACTTAACAGAAATAGTGCACGGTATAGAATATAAAGTGATGGTGCAGTGGGAAAATAATGAATATTGTGTATCACTCCCATGAGGTTGAACGACTGCATCCATACCTCTCTGCTAAGACTCAAATAACTTATAAATACGCTTGAAGGATTCCCAGGGTTCATCAAGTTGCTTTGGATTCATTTTCAATGCCTCCTCCTTCATCTTACCCCAGACATGCTCAATCATTTTTATGTCTGGTGACTGGGCTGGCCAGGGCTGGAGTGGGACTCCTTTTCAGCTCTGGAGTTTTAAGCCAGACCGGCCCACCTCAGTTCAAGACTATATTAAAATAAGGTAATTTCCATTTCAGTTTCTTATGACACTACCACGTCTTGTTCAAGAAAACAGCTGGTTTAGAACTTTAAATGTTGGCGGAGTCTTAGAGTAACGTTCTAACCACTAGACCACAGTGGCGTTGTTGTGGTGGGATAAAAAAATTCAGATTTCTCATCAAGTTACATCAGCTGTAAGAATATAGTGAATCATCTGATTTTCATTGAGCCGGTGAATTATTTATTAATATTAATTATTTAAATTATTATATCCACTAAGGTGCCGCTGTTTGGGGTCGAATGATGATACTTACATCATTACCCTGTAGGCTGCATTTTGCTCACGGGGCTGCGAGAAAATAAATATAAAGAGCGGAGCTGCGGCAAAATAATGAAAAAAAAGAGTGAGGCTATGGTCAAATACATAAATAAATGAAAAAGTGCGACTGCTGAGAGTGCAAGCAGCTAGGGACACCGGTTCCCACGGCCAAAAAACGGACCGGCCCACTGGGATTTCTCCCGGTCCCCCTGGGGCTGGCCAATCGTGGAGAACCATGACCTTCTTTACTTTCAGGAACTTTGATGTGAAGACTGAAGTTTGAGAAGGAGCGATATCCTGCTATTGAATTTGCCCTTTCCTGTGGTTTGTAATATGATGGGCAGCAAAAATGTCTTGACATCTCAGGCTGTTGATGTTGATCCACCCTGCAGATCTCTTGCATTCCCCCATACTGAATGGAACCCCAAACCATGATTTTTCCTTTACCAAACTAGACAGATTTCTGTGAGAATCCTGGGTCCATGCGGCTTCCAATAGGTCTCATGCAGTATCTGTGATGATTTGGATGCAGTTCAACAGAAGATTAATCGGAAAAATCTAGATTTACAAAATTTATCATTCTAATCACAATTTGTTTATGCATCAGCTTTACATGTTTTTCTTATCAGGTTCTGTAAATTCAGACATATCTGACAATAATTTATTATTCATGTGTTTACATGCATAGCAAATGTAAAGATGTTGTTGCCTCTGATATATTACACCTTGCAATTGTTCATTTAAATAGACCATCAAGCTGTCTGACATGCATAATGTCTTGTTGAAGAGGACAATGATTTGTTATTGTCTTGGAGGCATCCATTAAAATGGGTTTGGAAAATATGAACAACTTACTACTGTTTCAGACCATATGTTCAGTTCTTCGCAAACGTGTGCATTTGCTAAGGGTGTAGATCATATGTCTCCTCACAATAAAACTGTATATCAGTTATTTTAACCTCTTTGTGAAACTGTACCTCCAGATAATATGTGACACAATCTGCATTGCCATGTGCATGTACTGATACTAATAAAGCATGTGCCTATTTTACATAGCCTGTTACATGCTTATTAACTCACAAATGGAACCAAAATACACAACATGAGCATCTATTTGAAGTCTCTGACATGTACACATCCTGCTCCAAGGCAGATAATTCATCCATCCATTAAATCAATTACCAATAATCCATTGAATACACCAAAACATTTTAGTTGCTTAAGTAATAATGAAAAACTAATAATAATAAATAAATAAATAATAATAATAATAATAATAATAATATGAAGGGAAAAAGCATGCATTAATTAGGAAGATAAATGTGAAAATGTAGACTTTAATTATTATTATTTGTTTTATTGTTTTTTTTTTTTTTTTATCAATTTTCTAATAAAATCAGTTATGCCCTGAACAAATGTGATGCATTTTTAAAAAGCTTTGCAGCTGCTTTTGGCAGTTAAAAATGACACACAATTTGTTTTTAAACATTAATTATTTATAAATAATTTCAAGAATTTGGTCATTTGATTGTAAATTGCATTGCTACACCCCTAAAATGTATAGAAAAATACAATAGCAAAGAAAAACTTACGTATAGTGAATAAATAAATAATTGAAATAATAATATAAGACGATAAAGAAAATATAACTTATTGTAAAATAAAAAAAAATGACAGAAGTAATTCATATAGGAAGGGGAATAAAACAACAACAACAACAACAAAAACAACAACAACAACTCCTTGTAAAACTAATTGTTGACTTATTTTTTTTTTTTTACTCACAACACATATCAGGCTTGTGGATTGGTAAGAGTGTGTAGTGCAATGGCTGAGTAGTAGTTGTACAGTATGTGCTCCACATTATGCTTGTCAAGGCTAAAAATAGCCAGACCAGTGCACCGTCATGCCTCAACTGCCCAGTATGGCTGCTTCCCAGCTGTTTCTCTTGATTGGATGGCACTATGTAATCTGAATAACAAGATGGTGTGCTTTAACTATGTATATAACTCCCATTTCAATCAGCATAAATCAGAAGATGATGAAAAAAAAAAAAAAAGATGGTGTACTGCACAGAAGCTACAGGGTCAATGTGATGTTGCATATCAAAAATCCTATCAAACACAACAAAGAGACATTAGTTTACTAATGTGTGACTAATTATGTGCCATTTTATGGATACAGCGGGGAGGTAATTAATTAGTGTTCCCACTGACAAAATGAAAAAAAAATAAGTAGTGAATTCATACTACACTATCACAGAGAAAATATTTCATATTAATAGCATATTAACATGTATTAACAATAATATACAGTATGTAGATTTTCTCAATATTAACTTTAAACCTCTGTATTTTAAATAGACACCTGCAAGTAAAAAGCATTTACCTGCAAGTGAAAGCATTAAAACAAATTTTGTGACATTTATTAAGTTTAAATGTAACGCACACAGCATTTGTTTTATAAAAAAAACAATAATAAAAAAAACATTAAAAAATAAGGGGATCTGAATGTTTTCCATACCCACTATATATATATTTTACGAGTTCACACTTGCATTCGTTTAAGTATAAAGCATATTTGGCGTGCTGTCCGGGGGGAGGGCTCTGAGCTCGAGGAGACACCCCAACTCGAGTTATTCCCCTTATCAGGACACAAAGAGGAGTTGGGATTCGAGCAAAGTATCTAGCCCGGCCCCAGAACGCTCCCCCCGGGAATGTAATGCAAGAGGTGAGGTGACGGGGTGGTGGAGGGATGCTAAAGTCGTGAGATGCTGCAGGTAAGACATCTTTGGTATATATAGGGGTTACTCAAGAACTGATTTGATGATGAGATATTTGTCAATGACGTATTCGATACTGAAACTTCTGCGCATGCTGCTCCCGAAATTTGTTTATAAAACATCACTTCACGAGTTCACACTTGCATTCGTTTAAGTATAAAGCATATTTGGCGTGCTGTCCGGGGGGAGGGCTCTGAGCTCGAGGAGACACCCCAACTCGAGTTTTTCCCCTTATCAGGAAACAAAGAGGAGTTGGGATTCGAGCAAAGTATCTAGCCCGGCCCCAGAACGCTCCCCAAAAACGCTATTTGGTTACAGGACAACAGCCAGACAATGTGCAAGCCCCCCAAAATTTGCTGATCTTAAAAATTTGGAGGGGTACTGTTGAGTTATAAGGTATGTGTTTCGGGTAGAGCATTTGCTGTGTTGATAGTGGTGCATGATGAATGTCTCCAGCAAGAGTGTCTGCTCCCACGGGAGACGGGCGTCTTCCGTAGGAGCGGTCTCTGCATTAGCAATGGTGTGTGTTAAAGTATGCATCCCCGTAATAGCTGTCACTGTGCTGACAGTGGTGTATGATGAGGTATGCGTCTCTAATAGGAGTGGTCACTGCGCTTGCAGTGGTGTATAATAATAAGGTATACGTCTCCCGTAGGAGCGGTCACTGTACTAACAGTGGTGCATGATAATAAGGTGTGTATCTCCTGTATGAGGTATGAGTGGTCACTGCCCTAGTGGCAGTGTGTAATAAGGTGTGCGTCTCCCGTAGGAGCAGTCACTGCGCTTTCAGTGGTGCATAATTATAAGGTGTACGTCTCCCATAGGAGCGGTCACTGTACTAACAGTGGTGCATAATAATAAGGTGTGTGTCTCCTGTATGAGGTATGAGTGGTCGCTGCCCTAGCGGCAGTGTGTAATAAGATGTGCGTCTCCCGTAGGAGCAGTCACTGCGTTTGCAGTGGTGCATAATTATAAAGTGTACGTCTCCCGTAGGAGCAGTCACTGCGCTTGCAGTGGTGCGTAATTATGAGGTGTACGTCTCCCGTAGGAGTGTTCACTGCGCTTGCAGTGGTGCATAATTATAAGGTGTACGTCTCCCGTAGGAGCGGTCACTGTACTAACAGTGGTGCATAATAATAAAGTGTGTATCTCCTGTATGAGGTAAAAGTGGTCGCTGCCCTAGTGGCAGTGTGTAATAAGGTGTGCGTCTCCCGTAGGAGCGGTCACTGCGCTTGCAGTGGTGCATAATTATGAGGTGTACGCCTCCCGTAGGAGCGGTCACTGCATTAGCAGTGATGCATAATAAGATGTGCATCTCCCGTAGGAGTGGTCACTGCACTAGCAGTAGTGTGTAATCAAGTGTGTTTCCCGTAGGAGCGGTCACTGCACTTGCAGTGGTGCATAATAAGGTGTATGTCTCCAGTGGGAGCTGTCACTACACTTGTAGTGTTGCATAATAATAAAGTGGGCTTCCCCCATGGGAGCGGTCGCTGCACTAGCAGTGGTGCGTGATGAGGTGTACGTCTTCAGGGGGAGCTGTCACTGCACTTGCAGTGGCACATAATAGTAAGGTATGCTTCTCCCATAGGAGTAGTCACTGCGCTTGCAGTGGTGCGAAATAATAGGGTGTGTGTCTCCCGTATGAGTAGTCAATGCCCTAGCAGCAGTGTGTAATCAGGTGTGCGTCTCTTGTAGGAGCGGTCACTGCGCTTGCAGTGGTGCATAATATTAATGTGTGCGTCCCTTTAGGAGCGGTCACTGCGCTAGCAGTGGTGCATGATAATAAGGTGTGTGTCTCCTGTAGGAGAGGTCACTGCAGTAGCAGTAGTATGTAATAACGTGTGCATCTCCTGTAGAATCAGTCACTGCGCTTGCAGTAGTGCATAATGATAAGGAGTGTGACTCCGGTAGGAGCGGTAACTACGCTTGCAATGGTACAAAATGATAAGGTGTGTGATTCCTGTAGGAGCAGTCACTGCGCTTGCAATAATACGAAATAAGGTGTGCGACTCCTGTAGGAGCGGTAACTGCGCTTGTAGTGGTGCGTGATAAATAAGGTGTGCGTCTCCAGTGAGAGCGGTCACTGCTCTAGCTGTGGTGCGTAATAATAATAATGTGTACGTCTATCGTAGAAGCAGTCACTGCGCTTGCAGTGGAGCGTAATAAGGCGTGTGTCTAAAGTGGAAGCAGCCACTGTGCTTGCAGTAGTACGTAATAGGGTGTACGTCCCCAGTGAGAGCGGTCGCTGTGCAGCAGCAACCTTATAATAGAACTCCTTGAAGGGGTTAATGACCAGGATTAGGAAAGGTTTAGGGGTTGAAATAGTAAAAGGGGGGCAATGATGGCGCATTTCCACTGACTTTTCAGTTTAATTTCTGTGGAAAACGTAATTGATAGTATTAGAGGAACTTAAGGTAGTGCGAGGAGCATTGAGTAGTAGCCGAAAGTTTGAATGGAGTTCTATAGTTTATATTGAGTGCAATTACGACTTGAATCGCTGTGAAAATAGATGGGGTAAGCTAGTCACTGGATTCTGCATGATTTCTGAGCTGAAGTTGCTTATCGCTTAGTGTTATTATTAGTTCATAATTATTTATCAAATTTAAGCGATTTATTTTATATATGCGTATTGTCTATGTAAACGTTAATAACGTATTTAAGTTAATACATGTTAAGTACCTAGACGATGAATCTAAGGAATATAGTCTATACACGCTGGTGTCACGCTGGAACTTACGTCGGGGCCTGACAGAAAGTTAGGGACTAGAGCCGTTTGCAGAGGCATGCTCGCGCTACTGATGGCCCTAGGATCACAGGTGGGAGGAAAAGAGAAGAGGGGTTGCCGTTGTTAGTGACGTCAGCGGAGGCAGCCTCACGCTGGCACTTACGTCGGGGCCTGACAGAAAATTGGGGACTAGAGCCGTTTGCGGAGGCATGCTCGCGCTACTGATGACTCTAGGATCACAGGTGGAAGGAAAAGAGAAGAGAGGAAAGCTACCGGCGCTAGTGACATCAGCGGAGGCGGCCTCACGCTGGAACTTGCGTCGGGGCCTGAAAAAAGTTGGGGGCTATAGCCGATTGCGGAGGCATGCTCACGCTACTGATGGCCCTAGGATCACAGGTGGAAGGAAAAGAGAAGAGAGAAGGGGCTGCCGGGGTTGGTGACATCAGCGGAGGCAGCCTCACGCTGGAACTTGCATCAGGGCCTGAACAAACCTGGTTAATCTGCAAGCGGCATGAAGGAAGAGTCCGCTTGTTAAGTGGTGACCTGTTGGTGACGTATGCAATACTGTTTCCGGGTCCAAGCCACCACTCATTTAAGTTGAGAAATTTAATTTTTTATGATCACTTTAAATTCTTATCACACAATAAAGTTAATTTGATACAAAATCAGTGTACGTAACCATGGCTTGGCTGCATAACAAATACCAAAAATTTAACAAATTATAAAAATTAATCACTTTCTGCACATTTTCTGTGTGGACGTATGTATTGTGATAGTGATTTCGAAAGTAATAAATCGCTTTGTAAACATTATAATTAACATTTCATGAGTCTCCCCATGCAGTAAGTTGAGAAATTATTTGTTTATGATCAATTTTAAACATATTACACAATAAGTTAGATTTATACAAAGTCATGTTGTACACAACCATTTTGGGCTTGCTGTGTAAAAAATACCAAAAATGTTAACAATTTATAAAAATTAATCACTTGGGTCATGTATGAGGCATAGACATATATATTGTGATCATGATTTCCGAAAGTAATAAATCGCTTTGTAAACGTTATAATTACCATTTCATGGGTCTCCCCATGCAGTTGAATAGAGCGCTTGGACCCGGAAGCTGCTTCGCGTGACATCACACTCACGAGCGGACAGGCTTGTTATTCCTAATTTGGCGCGCCAAGAGCAGGCATTGCGGGCGCTACTAATGCTACTAATTCATAGCGAATTGGCCGATGGTGGTGCTTCACCTGTAGAGTGGTGGCCTGGCACTCGCTTGATCTGGGCCGGTGGTTTCCAACTGGGGAGCGGCTCAGGTTTGTTGCTGGTGTCTGGAAGAGCAGTGGCGTGGCGGGCCTAAGTTAAGACCGCGGACACTGTTGATATGCTCTGCCGAGTGCTGATGCGCTGGACGTCGGCTTGGAGTTTGCAAGAGGAGCCGTGTCATCCTCATGGAAATTTGCTGTTTGGACAAGGCTACAGCGATTGGATGTGCCAATGTTAAAGTCGTGAGATGCTGCAGGTAAGACATCTTTGGTATATATAGGGGTTGCTCAAGAACTGATTTGATGATGGGATAATTGTCAATGACGTATTCGATACTGAAACTTCTGCGCATGCTCCTCCCGAAATTTGTTTATAAAATATATGTAATATATATAATATAATGTTTATATATATATGTATATATATATATATATATATATATATATATATATATATATATATATATATATGGGATAGAATGGTATAATATGGGAGAATTTCGGCAAAAACGGGAGGGTTTAGGTGAGTGAAGTGAACAGGAAGTGTTTGTGGAGAAACAGTTTTGCAAGATAACACAAAACATTGCGAGAGAACGCAAAACATTTTTGCGAGGGAACACACAACTTTGCGAGAGAACGCAAAAACTTAGAAATATATATTTTCCTCCCACCCATTTTTTTCTTTCACCCATTATTTTTTTTTCACCCAGCCAAATTTTTTCTCCTCCACTACGTCCCTTCTGGTCTTCCCTAGTTCCCTGCATTCTTGGAATAAAAAAAACAGCCCATACGTTGGTGAGAATGACGATTTCCTCTTCTTCCTGTTGTACGGTGGTCGACAACAAACTTTTTGATGTGTTACTGCCACCTCTCTTTCAACCAATCAGGCTAACACGATAAATTTGCTTGACAGAAAGATGACTGAGGTACAAAAGTTATTTCTGAAGCAGGATTCCTTTTGACCATATCTTGAGAAGTACTTATTAAGATGCAAAAACTTTAATTCTGATGCTGTGCTCAAAAATACTTCAGTAATACATAGTAAGTCATGTAATGTTTTTGAACTACACAAAAGTGAAGTACTCAGATGATAGTTATTAATGACAACATTATGTAGTGTTAATTCATTAATGAAGAATTGTAAATGTCTTAACAATATAATGCTTATTCCTAAATATTCCTTTTTACTTTAAATTACTATTGTATATTATATGTGTAAGACCTGGTTTTATTGGATTTGTTTTGTGTTGTACTATATACTATACTATACTATACTATACTATAATTTGTTTCTGCATATTTTTGCAGTAAATAACTGAACTGAACAATTATGCCTCATACTGGCAGTGTTTATTGATCACTAAGATATGATTGACTTGGATTTAAGTTGCTTCGATTTAAAAATGAAAATAGCAAAAAATAGCTTAGATAGTAGCTAACTACATTTCCTAGAGGATAGCTTTTAGTGTAGCTAAGCTACATTTTAAGTAGAGTAGCTAATAGCTTAGCTCACTACATTTTTCATGTAGCTTGCCCAACACTGCAAGTGAACACATTTTAAATGTAATCTGAGAGCTCTTGAACATTTTGAGCTCATTCCATGTGACTTCAGTGGTTCAACTGTAATCCAACAAAGCTCCAAGAACATGTTTGTGCACCAAATTTTCCTTCAGCTTTGTTCGCCAATGTCTTTCATGCTTTACTTCTCATTGTAAATGAAAACCCTTAATTAATCTAGAGAGAAGGGAACAATTGCGTTGTCTACTTTTTTACATTTGGAGTGATTCTGTAACAGTTTGTTACCTCCACAGACTACCAAGATTTTTGAGAGAGAAGGAGAGAAAGGGAGGATGTGAATCATGTACATCAGATCTTCAAATTGACTGATCTGTAAGACTCACTCGGCTTTACCTCTGGAGTACTGCAGGGATCAGTCCTTGGACCCCCGCTGTTCTCCATTTACATCACATCTACATCTCATTTCCATCTTCTGTTTTTACATCTGCGATCTCAGCATGGGTCACTGCATGATCTCCAGACACATCGAACTGATTGTCCAGCCATAACCTTAACCTTAATGTTGACGGAATAAGCTTATTGGCCTTCCCAATAAGGCATCAAAAACATTGCAGTGACTGGATAAATTGTATCACCAGATATATTATTATGTATCATGAGGAGCTGATCTAGTCCACACGAGGGGTTACTACTTTTGGTACTTAACCTAGAAATCCTTCAAAAATGTGCCTCCCTGAGCTTTATTACACAATTACATTAGAAAAGAATGCAACATGGCAATGTTTATTGAATTTTGTCTAAGAAGTTATAACAGGACTTTTTATCACCTTGGAATTATGAGGTTCTATCTGCGTTCTGAATGATTTTGAGATAATGAGCTTCAAAGTTTTTGCATTCCATAACAAACAGTGTTTTTGTAACATTTTTCTTTTTTTAAATAAAAAATCTTAATGTAAACAGCTTCTCCCGTTGCAGCATTTTTACTTTCTATATTGATATTTTGGTTTATTTTTTATTTATTTATTTTTTTTCTAGTGAAAGTTCTGTGTTATTCACAATGGATGTACACAATATGTCAACTTAGAAAAAAATATATATATTTTTTGCAAGTTTGGATGGAAACATAATATATTTACTGATGTGTCAGTGACAAGGTCAGAGGCTAAATCCTGACAGTGGACAAAAAGAAGCTGGGCAAGAATGAGGGTCATTAATTCCTAAACATACACACTAAAAACAGCTAAAAACAGAAATGTAGCCTAACCAGAAATGCAGTGATAAGCATTTAATTATTTGACTCATCACCTAATGTGAGCTTGAATACTGCCAGAACAATTATACTTGTATTCTGCATGTTGCATATTGCTTTAACATGCAGAAACCCATATTTTGCTCATTTGCAACAACATTAAAAATTCAAAAATGTATATACAATGGGTATGGAAAGTATTCAGACCCTCTTATTTTTATTTTATTATTATTTTTTTTTCTTTTAATTTTTTTTTTTTTATTATTATTGCAACCTAAAATAATTAGTTTATTTTTTTCCATATTAATATGTACAAAACAGCCCATACTGACAGAAAAACACAGAATTGTTAACATTTTTGCAGCTTTATAAAAAAAAAGAAAAAAAAGAAAAACTAAAATATCATATTTTAAGTAATATCAGGTTTTAAGTATTCACAAGGTTACAAAAAAATAAATAATTCTGCTGCACTTAAGTTCCTAAGAGCACACCGGCCTCGATAATTATTTTGGGACGATCAGAACCCTTCCAAGAGATATTCATCTGGCCAAACTGAGCAATTGAGGGAGAAGAACCTTGGTGAGGGAGGTAAAGAAGAACCCAAAGATCACTGAGGATGATTTCTGGAGATGTAGATGGGAGATGGGAGAAATTTGTAAATAGTCAACCATCACTGCAGATCTCCACTAGTCTGGGCTTTATGGCAGAATGGCTGGAACTATAGTAAAGTTTGCTGAAAAACACCTGAAGGACTCCAAGATGATGAGAAATATGATCCTCCGGTCTGATGAGAACTTTCTGGCCCTAATTCTAAGATGTATAAGCAGAGAAAACTATGCACTGCTCATCATCTGTTCAATATAGTCCCAACACTGAAGCATAGTGGTGGCAGCATCATGGTGTTGTGGGGGTGTTTTTCAGCTCCAGGGACAGGACAACTGGTTGCAATTAAGGGAAAGATAAATGTGGCCAAGCACAGGGATATCCTGGATAAAAACCTTCTCCAGAGTGGCCCCCTCAGCCTGCACTCACACTGTATTTTACCTTCTGAGCCCAATGTTCAGTTTTTGTTTTGTATTATTGTAAGTCATTTGGCATGCAGCGGCACACAGTCAAATATTTTGCTGAACAGATGCACCTCTTTTGATGCACAATTTTCCTGAAAGTCATTGTGCTGCACGAAAGGGGGGTTGCTAAAGGTGACAGCAGGTTTGAATATATATATATATATATATATATTAACTTATGACAGTTCTGGTTCACTGAAAAGTAAGAACGATTAATAAATCCATGTGAAACAGTGCCGTAAAAGTGAAGTCATGTATTCAGTTTTGCACTCAGGCACACTTTGCACTCACAATACAATATACCATGCAAAAGCACAACTGACCCGTGCTCTGGCACATCTCTTTCAACTGGGCCAGGGTTGCCAACTGAACATGGTTGCCCAGGCATGGTTCGGATAGCCTAGTGTGAGTACACCCTCTGAGTACACTGGTTTACCATCTAACAAGACAATGACCCTAGGCACACAGCTAAAATAACGGAGTAGCTTCCCAACAACACCATGACTGTTCTTGAATGGCTCAGCCAGAGCCCTGACTTAAGAGAGAATCTACAAAGAGAAATAGCAGAGGATTACCAAATCCAGGAGAGAAAAACGGGTAGCATCTTTCCTAAAAAGACTCATGGCTGTATTAGATCAAAAGTGTGCTTCTACCAAATACAAAAGATCTGAATACTTAAGATCATGTGATATTTCAGTTTTTTTTTTTTCTTTTTTTTTGTTAGAATAAATCTGCAAACATGTTAACATGTCTGTGTTTTTCTGTCAATATGGAGTGCTCTGTGTACATTAATCTGGAATATAAAGGGGTCTGAATACTTTCCGTACCCACTATACTGTATATCCTCTGCAAGTAACATTCCAGGGTTTTTTTCCACCATAAGTATTTCAATGGATGCCCTGTAAAGGGTTAAGCATCTAGACATTTGACGATTGATTAATAACCGTTTCTAGGTTGCATCGCCTATCTTGTTTTTCAGAGGTTTAGTTGGCATTTTCTGGTGGCATTTGGAGTGTGCATTAAAAGTTTGACATTGTCACCATAATTGTGCCACAAATGTTGAAGGCACTAATTTAAGGCACTCTAGCAATCTGGAATGCTCTTGAAACAATCATGCTGCATATATGATGGAGACTATTATATTTCCTTGGGTGTTGAAACTTATAAACATTGTTCATGAGTATGCTTCTGTATGCCATCATTCTTTCAATATGACACCAAATTTCCTTAATGAAGTCGTTGGCACTGTGAAGACAAAAGCTGCAGCTTGGCCTTTGCTGCGAACATACACTGACATTTCAGTGTCAGAAATCTGCCCTGTGTGATTGAATATAAGCAAACACACCGCAGGCGTTCTGAAAACACCTTAAAATTTTTATGCACTTTATATTGAACCTTATGCCCTTTCTACAGCACCCGTAAACACACATAAACCAGCCCACCTGGTCTCTTGCTGTAAAATCTGCTACTGCTATAATGCTGATTGCAATCAATTTTATTCAATAAGGAAATGGAATGAAAAATTAAGTGTTTTGCTTAATGCACACTAACTCCAAGGTCAGGCCAGAATCGGATGTGTTGACAGCACCATCTGTTCATATATGTGGCCATTTAACTGTATATCTCTATTACGAGACCGTGATTTATTCCAATATTTCCCTGCCGCCATCATCGAGCGACTCGTTCCATAATTTCTCTCTTTCATCGTAATGTCAAAAGGCGACATATAATGTAAACATCATCTCTCGCATAAATTAGATGTTTCCTCAGTTATGTATGCAGATTGGGTGGGTGGAGGGTGGATGTTTTGCATTTGCTCTAAAGCTGTGAAAGCTTGGGTCACGAATATTGTTTACAAGTGCTTTCTCTGTGGCAGTATTTACATGAGAATGTTTAATAAAGTGTTTTTAGTACTCACACAGAATGCCCCCTTCAATATATAGGGCCATTACTTACAAAATAATAGTGTGCGGTTTCATTGTAAATTGAAGAATGTTAGATGACACATGCTGAGCCTCATAAAACGATTCTGGAATGTAATATTCATGAAAGGCAGCAAAAGCCATCGATCTTAAATGGCAAAGGATTTCTGCCATGCTAACAGTAAGTCCCTTTCTAGTTCTAGTCTCTGTGGTAAAATCTGTAAAACTAGGCATTTTTGCTTTCTAATAGCCTATAATTAAACTACTGAGCTTATGACCTACTGTATATTTGACATATTAATTCACAAAATTACCCTACACTTCTTTATTCCTGTATTTTTCTGTAAGGAAGCTTCCCCAAGATAATGTTTCAGGATCTCATAGATAATCGTAAGTAATTATCAGATCTGTTTATATTCACTCAAGAATGTTCATGATTCTACTGGAGTATGTCTTCGGAAATGATGGGACCCTGCTGTCTTCGGACAATAGCTAATATTAATTTGGACAGCTCACTGAACTACTGAAGCATTTGATATAATTCAAGTCAAGACACAACAGATGAAATCGCTCCCTTATGAAGAGAATGGTGCCAGTGGGACAAATTCATGCATTCATGAGCTTGCTTCAAAGAACAGATGGTAATATCTAGCATTCTGTTCTATATCTTTCCCTCCTTTTAGAAAGAAGCCAAACACACCAGTACACCACACAAAAGGACATGTCTGATGATTTCAAACAAACAGCAGATGATTAGCATCTGTGGATCAGGACTCCGTAACAAAAAAAGACTTATGATTATGAATAGTTTCATTGCATTTTTTGTTTGGTGGTAAATCTAGCCAAGACCCATGTGACTCTTTTTAAAAGCCTGCATTTGCAAGATAAAATAGACAATGTTATACACCACTGCTAATAGAAAGAAGTCTCTTGTGGAAACCAAGGCTTAATATCACAGATAAAGGATAAATAACACTTAATAAGTTATTAAATAAAAATAGTTTTGATATTTTGAGATGTTTAAGACAAAATATTTCATCAAAGTCAGGCGTCATGGTGGCACCGTGGGTAGCACAACCACCTCATAGTAAGGTCACTGGTTCAAGCCCTGGCTGGGTCAGTTGGCATTTTTGTGTAGTGCTCCGGTTTCCCCCAAAGTCCAAAGACATGCAGTGTAGGTGATTTGAATAAGCTTAAGTGGCCATAGTATATGAGTGTGAATGAAAGAGTGTATGGATGTTTCCCAGAGTTGGGTTGCAGCTGGAAGGGCATCCATTAATAAAGACACTAAGCCGAAAAGAAAATAAACGAATTAATGAATTTCATCAAAATCAATGTTTGGGTGTCTTAACTAGCTGCAACAAATTGTTTATATTTGATTTACTTATGGGAAAATAATATTAAATATTACAATATACGTTTATGTCTTCTGTCCTGCATTTGGGGGGATGTAATATTACTGCACCTTTTTGAACTAATCCAGCTGCTGTAGGCCAATGCACTGTGCATTATGGAATGTGGAGGAAAAATATTTGTTGACAGTGCTTTGCCAACAATTTTAAACAGAGAGAGGGGAGAAAACATTACCTGATGGATCATTATTTCCAAAAGATGACCATGTAGCAGTTTAGCAAAATCAATTCACCTCTCCTCCTGAAGTGACGTGCGATGCCCCTTCACCGTTTGCCATGCATCAAAACATTGTTAACCAGCCGGAGCCGCACTACATTCTCGAATTGTATAGGTTGTCTAAAGTGATGTGTCTAACGTGAGGTATACAAACTATATAGTATACTATGAGCAGGGATACAATCAGCCAGTGGAGTCGTCCCCCCATAGACAAAAGGGACATTTTGTGTCTGCTGGTTTGTTTACTTGCTGGAGATCCATTGGCTTTTTCCACACATGAATTCTGACCAATCGAAAAGCGGTTTAGGAAATATGTTCAACAACATCTGGCCAATGAGTAATGTGGATTTTGTCACATGACTGCATTTTGCTTCTTTTCAACTGGTTTGGACCAAAGCAATCAGTGCGGTGTAAAAACTACCCAAAGACAGCAGAAAATGCTACAATGCATAATTTGTTGCCCTTGGTTAGGACCAAATGAAGCGAACTATTGTAAGTCACTAATAAACTACATGGAACATATGATTTTGAATACAGGTCTTTGTGTGTGCCACCTGTGTGAATAAGTTGTGGACCTGTGTTAAATAATTGAATTAAATACAAACTATTTATTTAAATAATGCATTAAATATAGCAATGATTAAATCCCTTTAGACAAAAAACAGCATATTCGTATACGATCATCTGACACTGAACACTGAACTAATATATGTTAAAAATGCAGCCTTATTGCCATCAGAGAAATAAATGCATATTGCCTATAAAAATTGTATGCTGTATATGAAAATACATCTAAGATACAGCCTTGGTGAGCATAGAAACCTTCTTAAAATCTTAATCACTTCAACTTTTGACTGGTAGTGTATAATTGCATTTTAACACACAATTCCACCCTCTTAAGAGGACGAGGTTCTGAGGTCTCGGTTAGAGTTCAAGCTCTCAACTCCAAACAAATGATGCATTGCGACATTTCAAACTAAAATATTCCTTTTAAAATCAATAAAAGCTTGCAGATGAGAAACAGTTTGAGCTTAAGAGGTTACAGAGTTTCTGCAGTGGTGTTTTCTCCTCTCTCCCAAACATATGCTACCCGGTTCCTCCGAGAACATTCATATTGACAGAGATGGCAGGTGTGTGTGGTCTGATTGACGGTTTTTGCGTATCACTGCAAACGCTGAAGCGCAACATCAACATCTGCACTGGAGAGCATCGCAGGAAATCTCCTTTTTGTGCATTTGAATTGGATTGGATGTAATTATGGTGTAATCCTGTCTCTGATTTGCCTATATTGATTATTTTTTTCCTTACCATAGAGAGCAGTTGGTGTGAAGTGAATGAATAAATAAAATAAATAAATAAAGGTGAATCGAGAAGCAGTGAAGCGAGACAAATTTGTGCAAACAAAGTGCGCGAGATGGGAGTGCTAAGTGGAGTTTTGACAGGCGGGTTTGACGGAGCCCTCACAGCAGAATTGGAACGTCTGACCTTGGAATTTGAGCTGCTCTGCCACAACACACAAGTCAAACTTTATTTTTCAGTATCCCTTGTTCCTCAGGCAACATTCACAGATTATGCACTCAAACATTAAATGTTTATGACAAAGCTTGCTTGTTTTGCCATGGTATTTTAACTGCACGATTATTAAATATATTATGGGGTCACACTCAAAAAAATAGTTTTGCTGCCTGTTTAAAATACTTGTTAAAAATGAGCTGAAACAACACAATTATTGAGTTTTTTTTTTGTTTGTTTTTTGGTTTTTTGGGAGACAACTTGTCAGTTTTGTGATCAAATCTATGTAAATGTGTAAACAACAACAACAAAAAAAGCAATTAGAAACTTAATTGTTTTGTGTTGGTGCAACTGTGAACCCAGCATTTTTTACAGTGCACACTTAATTTTAAGATACATGTCTTAATATGAACAAACCGTTAACTTAGACTTTTAGCTCACAAATTTGCCTAAAATTCACTGCCTATTAATAGTTAGTGGGGTTTTGCAAGTGGGTAGGATTAGGGATGTAGTATAAGATCCTACTTTAGAAATACTAAAAAACAGATATTATCATATTACTTGTCATTTTAGTAGGAATTGGTACTTAAACTAAAGTATTGTCCAAAATAAATCCTTACTTACATTAAATTATATGTATGTGCTACCAAAATTCTGTATTTCAATATTATGCTTCAATATTTTGTTTTTGGTATGCCTTTTTCCTCAGGCAACAATAAAATGCACTCAAACATTGGAATGTTGAAAGTAAAAATGTAACTGCATAAATGTAGGCCGACGCCTATATTTCTAATCAGCATGAGTTGAAGTATTTATTATAAAAGTTATTTTCACTGCCAACTGTAAAAATAATTTAATAATAACAATTATAGGTGACGCAGTGGCGCAGTTGGTAGTGCTTTCGCCTCACAACAAGAAGGTCACTGGTTACAGCCTTAGCTATAGGTCAGTTGGCATTTCTGTGTTGTGTTTGCATGTTCTCCCTATGTTCGTGTGGGTTTCCTCCGGGTGCTCCAGTTTCCCCCACAGTCCAAAGACATGCGGTATAGGTGAGTTGGGTAGGCTAAATTATCCGTGGTGTACGAGTGTGTATGGATGTTTCCCAAAGATGAGTTGCAGCTGGAAGGGCATGCACTGCGTTAAACATATGTTGGATAAGTTGGTGGTTCATTCCGCTGTGGCGACCCCAGGTTAATAAAGGGACTAAGCCTGAAAAGAAAATAAATGAATCAATGAAAATTTGAAAAATAATAAAAAAAATATATATATACAAAATGACAAAATAGGTAAACGCTCCAGCAAGTTTACGGAAGCAGTTCCTGGCTTCCATCTTAAAGACAAACTAACCTGTTCATGAAAATGCCTTTGCAAGCTTGTGTACATTTTAAGCTCAGCCTTAGACATCACTGACCGCTGGCTGAATGTCTGATGCATATGTGTAGGGGGGAAAGACAACAATAGAAGTACTTCTGGAGTTTCAAAGTCACCCTCTGGATGAATTCTTCAGGATTTCCAAGAAATGTGTGTCATGTTCTTGAACAATCCACTTGAAAACAAAACCATGATGACACCAAACCCCCTCATGGAAGAAGAATGTTCTTTGTAAGCCAATGTGTTACTTGAAATTTATTTAAAGTTCTGTGCGTGACATTGATGCATCCAATCATGCTCCTGGGGGGCCACTGTGCTGCAGAGTTTAGCTCCTACCCTATTTAAACACATCAGAATCAGCTAACCAAAGTCTTAGTACGTATACTTCCAGAAAGGCAAGTTGGAAAACTTCCAATGTTGTTTGCCTCAGTTGGTTTCACAAAGAGGATTTTTATTATTATGGCAAATATATGACTGGTGTTGGCAATGCATCTGTGAATCTTTCAGAACATGCATTTCAAGTGAACGTCACTCAAGTGAATAAGAACAGATTTGCCTGATTTCTGGCATTTTTCTGCAAAACCAGTCAGGGAATGAAATTCCAGCCTAAAATCATGCAGCGTGAACTCAGCAGATCATTATCATTTAAAGATGCATGCGCCGAAGCCAGGCATTATGAACAGAGATATTTTAAGGTAAAAAGGGTTTTATAAAACTTTTGTGGAATAATCATGCCAACGTGTCGACATTTGATGTCTCCCTTAAAGGGGCAGTAGGTGATTGTTTTTTTGTTTTTTTTTGGTTAAAGTTTCTTTACATTCCATTAGTAATGATTAAAGTAAATGATCTAAATTTATTTATATGAAGATTTATATTCTGGGTAAGGCATGAGACTAAAAAAGGTTAATCCAATAAAAATTTGCTGGCCAGACAATTCCCATAATTCTGCATCTCCTTTCACGCAGATCCGCCATTTGAGCGTGCACTCGCATTCACCTACACACGAGAGACAGAAAGCGATAAAAACAAATGCTGAATCAACACTTTAAAATCCTGAATTAATATTGGAGTTACTTTTGCATGCTGGGGGAAGGATGATGCCATGGCTGAAGTATTTCTTTTAGACAGGTAATGCTATGTTGTAAAAGTATTTTAGTCACGCAAAGCTTTTCAGATTTTGTTGTCTAATGAAAGGATTATATGCACAGAAGTGTTGTTCAGCCACGAAAATCTTCTGGTAAAATTATAATTTACCTTTTACAGCATCAATAATGTCTATCTTTATTTAGTTGAACAACAAAACATAAGTAAATAGCGCTATTTCGCCTTGCCCACTTTACTGGGGTGAAGTTGGTTTTATAATCACATCACATTGTTTCATTTTTTACCAATGACAACCTGTGACAGTCTCTATGTTGTTTACCATGCTACGGAGTGAAATAGCATGTAAGTATGGCTTAGTAATAAATGTGATTCCTGCACTCCGTCGGCCAACCACTAAGCATACAGTAGTCGCTTTAGGACAAAGCGTGTGGGAGATTAAAACCAACAATCCTTGCATGCATGAAATATTGTACATTATAAAAAGTTTTGCTTGCTACACAACTGAAAACGTGCTGGATAAAATACAGTTTTTTGCTCAGAATTGTAGTATTATAGTTGGGTGTAGTGCGTTCCACAGTAATGCATTATTGTATTTTTTATTTACATAATTACAACGAATTACATTTTAAATTTGTGTAATTTAAAGTCCATGTAAGTGCGTTATGGTATAAATATAGATTTTAGAAGAAAAAAAAAAGTTTCTTTTTTAAGTAGCGTTTTCCACTGCAACGTCAGTTAATAAGCATGTACTTTTAGATTACTGGAGAACGTGAGGTGAAATGGCTGTTTGATGAGAGAAGCTGCTTCTTCAAAAGTAAATACAGACATTGCTTTGCACACATATCCAGAGCTCATTTTGTGCTCACTTTTTCCAGGCGCACTAGTTAATATTGGCAATTCACATGACAAGAACTGACCAATCAGCTTCATGCTTTGTATAGAATATACAACTTTCAATAGACTAATTACCTCAGACAAACACAGAACACCCAAACACTGCAGTGCTTTTGCGGACTATGGATGTCAATGATTACAGATATACACATTTCTTCTAAATTTCTTCTTTTTTTTGTGTGTGTGTTAAAAAAAAGACAAACAGGTTTGGAACAAGTGAATGATGAGGGAATGGTAAGTTTTGGATGAACTTTTTAAGTCTTTTGAATATGTCAACCTGCCGTGATCAACCCATTGTAATGTTTATCAGAGAACATTAAATTACTGGAAGAGATGCAGTTTATATAGTATTTTTATAAGTATATTTTATATGGTTTAAAAGTTACTTCAAAGTAAAGTATTTAGAAATCTGATTACTTTTTACATTGAGTGATTAGTAATTTAAACCGATTACAATTTCCCAGTAGTAATCAGTGCTTTGTAATATTTTACTTTTTTAAAGTAACTTACTCAACACTGATTATAAAGTACTATAAAGTTTTCTAAGTGGCTAATGACATGAACTGTCTACTGTCATCTTTAATGTGCGCGTTCATGACATCAGGAGGCGTGGCTTTGGATGGTGGGAGTGGGACTGTGTTTTAAAGATATTATCCTAACAGGTTAGCATTTTGGCAGATCACCTACTGCACCTATAAAGAAACAGAGCCTAAAAAAGTTGTTTCAATTTCCTAAAGACTCTGGTTCAACCCGAACTCTCGGAAAATGTATAGCTCTAGCCAATCAGACTAAAACTGGCAATCTCAGTCTTCACTTGTCATTTTTGTGTGCATACTTCACCCTAACTTCAGAAAACTGGATTAAAAGTTGATCCTCAACAGCAGAACTGATCTGCATGCATTTTGCATCCCCAGAATTATTTTATACACATGGTTTTCTCTTCCAAACTCAAGGTGTGAGGTCGTTTTTTTTTTTTTTTATAAAAATAATACTCCCAATAGGGGCACCTTCAGAAATTATGCAAACACGTTTTATTTTAATGCCTGAAAGAGCATTTAATCTCCAAAACCCTCTCCTTTAATCTGTAAGGAAGCATGTTACCACAGGCTGAAGGATTCTGTCACAGCTATTTGACTTATGATCAGACACATAAGGATACTCTGTGTGCAAAACATCTGAATAATGCATGACCGGGACCTTCTTAAATACAGTCCATATTTTATTTTTAGATCCCATCCTGGTTTTGGACCAGCTGAAATTCCTCAGAAGGGACAACAAAGGGGATGTTCAAATGACAAATGTTTAAAGGGGGTCTGTGGGGTTTCATGAAAATGTAATCTCCCTCCAAATTCACTTTAGAAAGGCTAACCTTCTCCCCCATTGTGTTCACATGTTCATTGCATGCCGGGTATCGACAGCAAGCGCAAGTGGGGATTGTTGCCTAATGGATTTCATAAAGTCACAGGCAGCATTGTTTCTGTCAGCTGAGCTCAGAAGAAAAACTAAGGAGGCATTTAAGATATAATGAATGCAAACATATTTGGCAGCTTACTTTAGAGAGTGCTTTCTCTCTTTGACTTTAAGCTAAAAAAAAGTCTTTGGTCTAAATGCTCAGTCACTCGGATTGGGGTTCACCGCTCAGTTATTTAAGGGCCTTTTTTTGTTTTTTTGACTCATGCTGAGTTAATGTACATGATTCACAGCATGACTATTCCAATAGCCTTGATGAAGTTAGCTCAGGGAGGGCTTACCATTTCTGGCCATGGGTTCTTGTTCCCTAGACATTACTTACATTAGATTCAATTCAAATTCTGCTGAGAGATATTAATGTATTTGACTTAGAAACACAGGAAAGCACATAATGTATCCCAGGCCTCTGCAGGTCTATTTTTACATTTACATTTTTGTAGATACTGAAATGCATGTGGGATTTACCCCGCAAAATAAAAAGAAATAATAAGATAATAACATTCACTTTCTGATTGATTTGAAAATACATTTACATATTTATTTATTTGCTTGTTAATTTGTTTATTGATTTATATTTATATCAATGCTTTTACTCTGGAAAGATACATTAAACTGGTTAAAATAAAATTTATGTTCATTTAAATATGAATGAATGAAATCCAGTTTCATGAAAATCAAGCAGTACATTTATTTTCACAATCTAACATAGTTATTTAGTAAAAATAATACAAATATTTCTACTACTACTACTACTACTACTACTACTACTACTAATAATAATAATAATAATAATGTTTCATTCCAGGTGTATTTTGAAATGAGAATAGTCTCTCCATCCTTTTGATTTTCATTTTAGATGCTGGCTTGGTTTAAAACAAAATTAGGACATAATATCGAACTAAATAAATAGAACTAATAAATGCTATTTTTATAGTCACAGTATCATTATCATCGGTCAAAATTAGGCTGATATCTTTAAGCTTATAGATTACGTAATTGTACAGAACTCATTTGCATGCATATGCGTGGGTTGAAGTTGTTCAGACTTGTCCAGCGCCCTCTAACGGAGCTTACCTCACATTGTTAATTTCTTCAAAGTCTGTCCTTTCTTTGTGTGGTATTGCTGTGCATTAGTAACCATATTCCTTATCATTGTAGATATGTTCCATAAGAATGTAATTGTTGTAATTTGGTTTTAATAGCAGCGATGCACACATGCTAACAAGTCGTAAGGTTGTTTCAGGCCTGGATTGGCTAATCGGGAGAACATCCTTTTTATTTTTATTTTACCGCAACTCTTCTCTTTTCATCTGTTTAATGATTATAAAACTCAGTTGTGTCTCCTTTCCGAACACATCTAATGTGGTCCAGCAGTTAGCACGTTAGGTTAAGATGCCGCAGACCCGGGTTCGATCCTCGTTAGAGTAACTTATTGTTTTCATTTTTATTGTTAAGACATATAATACTGTAAGGGTTGTTGAACATTTGAAGTTCTAAAGCAGCTGTTTTCTCAAAAACAGACGTGATAGTGTCATTAGAAACTGATTTGGAAATGACCTTATTTTAATATTGTCAGTCGTGAACTGAGGTGGGCCGGTCTGAGGCTTGAAACTCCAGGGCTGAAAAAGTGTCCCACTCCGGCCCTGGGTTGTTTGTATCTTATATGACTATTTGTTATTATCAACTTGTTGCTTGCCATGTGTCGTCAACGTAATGCCTCATTTAGACTAGCAGCCACTTTGTAGCTACCTGTCACTTTGGGTGGCAAACTGCTTCATACGCAGGTCTGTGTAGGTATATACAGCACGAATACAACCAGCCACTGAGCGAGCTGACAGGATCACGTGAGCTGTACTGGTGCTCCTATTGGCTATTGCTCAAGAAAGTTACTCTTAATTCGCATAAAGTTGAAGGACTCTCAACTTAGTTGTGTCACTCGACATGCTCACCTGGGGCCTCATGTATCAACGCTGCGTATGCACAAAAACTTTGCGTACGCCAGGTTTCATGCTCAGAATCGATCACGTTTGGATTTACTAACAATGAACTGAACGTGGGAATGTGCGCAGCTCCACGCCAGCTTTATGGCTGGTGTACGCACATTTTTTTGTGCGTGTCTGGTTTATTTCCATTGGCGACTCCTAGAGGCAGTTGTGTTAAATTCCTCTCTACAAAGTGTCTGAGTCTTGCAATGGCAGCTGTATGAGATGGGTTCAGCAGGTATATAAGGTTTCCATACCATACAGTTGACCAGCTAAACATTAAAGGGCAATTTGCAGCGGACGCCTGTTTTCCCAATGTAATCTGAGCTATCTACTGCACGCACATTGCTATAAAGACACTATCTGAAGATGAATTTGCATACGTGAATCAGAAATATTTCCATTCAATAAATGTGCAAATAAAATATGATGCACAAACTTATTAATGATTCCTATTTGTCTTTCTCGTGATAAACAGTTGGCAAAATCTGATATGTAGCGGGGGAAAAAAAGAAGAAAGAGTTCATAAGACGCTGGATTCGAACCGAGTTCATGCTCGAACGTGTCAAAACATGTTGACGCGTCTTACGAGCTGCACCACTGAGACTGTTAAGAGTATTGCAACATTTTACACCTATAAATCACACTATTTCTTTTCTAATTTACTCAGTGCGATGTTCAGACCCAACTGTGTTAACTGCATCAGCTAAACTCTCCCACTCAATTTTTTTCTTTTGTTGTTAAATCCGAAGAACAAACTTGCAAATAACACCGCTTTTCTCCGGTCTACCTCCGAAAGGAGCACCTACAATTCACATTCTGTTCAAAGTTTCTCTTCTTGCTTGATTTTGCCGTTGCTTTTTCGTTGGGTTTTGCCAAAGTAGAGTCATTTGCATATTCATACGGGGGAGGAGGCAGGGAGGGCTTTTGTGCTCGTGCACGTTGCGCTCAGTTTCACGTTCATTCAGATGTACAAAAGAATATGCGTGAGATTCTACATACGCAGTGTTTCATACATCTGAATTTTTTTGCGCACATTTACAGCTTTGTACGTATGCAATGTTTTAGTATGATTTCCATGCAAGTCTTCGTACATGAGGCCCCTGGTCACCAACGGTAGCTGTCGCTAGCGTAGACAAAGGTCGCTGGAAGTTGCTTGCTCTTTGTTACAATAAACTGACGCTGTCAGTCGCTTGTAGTGTCAATGAGGCTTAAGATTGTATTCAGTTTGCATCCAGGCATATTTATAATGAATATAAGCATGCACACACATAGTAAGCCGACAGAGCCTTAACAGCACCCCAAAGAGCAGCAGGGGGGATGAGTGCCAGTCACTAAATCCAGCAAAGGAGTTCTCAACCATCCACAATGTTCTGTCTTTATATTATGCACTGTGTTTGTCATAAAGTCATCTGTGCTTAATACTCAAGTGTTGTATCAAAATTTAACTACTATGGCGAATCTGACTCTACTGTATGTAGCAGTTAAAGTCCACTGGAGGCAGGCGTTTTGAACCAAGTGCAGTTTTTTTTTTTTTTTTTTTTTTTTAATTCCAAAGTGCAAACAAACATACAAAAACTTCACACTAAATTTCAAGCAAAACATGAACATGGCTTTAAACAAAAACATAGCATAAAACAAAGTCACACGACTACACACTTGTTACAACAAACAAACAAAGCTAGACTAGGGCTGTTTCTCAACATGTGTTCTTCAGCGTTCTTGCATCTTTGGGTTCTTCTGTAACATCATCATCAAATGCTGAAGTTCAGTTCCAAATCTCAGGAACACAAGAATGGAGGACGCCTGAAAGTTCCCAGATGTGTTCTTGATATCGAGGATGCACCGATGCAGACTTGAGCACCAAACTTGCTCTAGAAGTCCTAGAAGTCTTTGCGAGTTTCTCTAAATAAAACGGTAAGAGTAAACATTATCATGAAAATCCTAATAAAGGCATTAACACATTAAAGGTGATTATTTTTTTAAATTTGTATTAAAATCAGTTTTAATTGTGTTGTGCAAAATATATTTGTAAAGTCTTTATGCATAGAATATATCATCAAAAGGGGAAAAAAACAATAAATCACTGTATAAATGCTCTAATGTGTAAACAATTTCCAGTTAAAAACGCATGAAGGTCACGTGACCATCAAGAAGAACGCAGCATCTCATTTACCACAGGGCACAATCTGTGTTCTCTCGGTCTCCCAAGTTCCTGCGTTCTTGGAATTGAGAAACAGCTAAAGAACAGGGAAACATGAGGGTGTATACAAACCAAACAGAAGGGATCACATGACATAAAAGAACCAATTAAAAACTAAACACATGACAAAGATAAACCCATGAAAACATGACACACATGCAAAGTAACACATAGCGGGAAATGAAGATGGCATGAAACAAGATGACAAAACAATTACAAAATAAAAGACAGGACAACATAAAACACTTTACACTCTGCTTTTTGTGCACAAGCACAGCGCCTGCAGTAAAAGTTTCAAACTTCAACTAGCGGTTTAATTAAAAACCTTCCATCAATAATGTTACCCACAATTGAAAGCAAGAATGAACATACTGTAAAAGCGTAGACAAGCAGCACCTACATGTGTTCAAAAGAATCTAAAATGTAAAAATGGACGAATTTATGCCGCATTTAAAAAAATAAAACTATCTATTTTTAGCTTTTCAACAGTCAATACACCTCTCAAAATGCATTTTTGGACATTACATATTTGTACATATGTACTGTTATGTTTTATTCAAGAACATTTGAGCTGGTTTATGTTAGTTCTTTCATTTTAATTGTATTTGAAATTATTTATTAAGTTTGTTTGTTAATTAAATCCCATTTTGTTATTTAACCTATAATTTTTATGCAACAGTCAATTTGCATCTCAGTTTGCTATGTGAAGAAAAGGAAATATTTTTTTATTTTATTATTTTTGGCATGCTAATTTATAAAATTATGAATATATATATCTAATCACATTGCATTTTGAAATTATTACTTTTTTGCTTTTTAGCTTTTTTTGGTTTAGTTAAGATTAGATCAAACTTTTATGAAGTTTCTTTAAAATAAAGTCAGTTGTTTACTGTGTAAACATATCTTATATCTCAGTCAAATTTGCATTCATTAGTTAAAAATGAATGAAAATGCATTTGACATTTAAACTGCATGCAGCTCTATACCACTAAAGGACAATTCGATCTTGCATTCTCTCTCTCAGACCCACTGCAAAAGTGTGCACCACTCTCCAAAGACAACTCAATTTATTGTATTCCCGCTTGATTTCATACTGTCATGGCCCTTTTCACACCCTCAAAACACACATAAGGTGTGCAGTCTCCCCACGGACAGAAGCTTTCATTCCAATTTTGCGTCAACATAGAGCGTACCCAAAATGACCTTTGGTCCTGTTTTCACACCAAGCATCCAAACCAAACTCTGACATCAAAAATATGCAGCTCTGAACCAAAAAAAAATAATTTCTATTTGCACAATAAAAGGGTTTTTATGTTCCTTTATGAGCAGAAGGCGATGATCTGAATCTGTGCCAAAGCGCCCAGAGAAAGCAAAGATTCTGCTTGTCAAAGTATTGGATTGAATCAAGTTCATAACACAAGAGCTCCTCGGGGAGAGACATTCAATTAAAATGAAGAAATTCTGATGGCACTTTAAAGCTAGAGAGACTCGTTTTTGTATTTAATTAGATCACACAGTCAATTGAAGCCTCTAACTGACGTAATGGATGTGCTCCCGACGCTGTGAGACGTCGAGTCCCTTTAGCATCACTTTGTTAATTGTCTTCTTTACCGTGGGGGTCAAATGTTAATCTCCTGCCTTCCGTCTCATCGGACCTCACACAATGCATCATATTATCCAAGGAAAAGGGCTCGATGACCCATCTTCATGCTACAGTACAAATATTTGAATATAGCTGTAATTCAAAAAGAATCCCAGGGCAAATTGGTTTTCCAGATTGACTTGGAAAATTCCGTCAGGACTGAGTTCTTCAATTATGGGAAATTGTATGTACTACAAATACATAGTGGATGCCAAAGTTGTTTTAGATTCACTTCTTAACATATGATAGTACAGTTTGGGCTGTGCAAATTATGTCTTTCTAAATCATTGATTATATTTTACATTATTTATGTGGCCACATTTTATTTTAATATACAATTCACACTATTAACAAACCCTTAACCAAGGGCCTCATGTATCAACGCTGCGTACGCACAAAAACTTTGCGTACGCCAGGTTTCACGCTCAGAATCGCTCACGTTTGGATTTACTAACAATGAACTGAACGTGGGAATGTGCGCAGGTTCACGGCAGCTTTCTGGCAGGCGTACGCACATTTTTTGTGCGTGTCTGTTTTATTTCCATTGGCGACTCCTAGAGGCAGTTGTGTTAAATTCTTCTCTACAAAGTGTCTGATCCTTGCAATGGCAGCTGTATGAGACGGGTTCATATAGTAGGTATGTAAGATTTCCATACCATACAGTTGACCAGCTAAACATTAAAGCACAATTTGCAGCGGTCGCCTGTTTTCCCAATGTAATCTGAGCTATCTACTGCACACACATTGCTATAAAGACACTATCTGAAGATGAATTTGCATGCGTGAATCAGAAACATTTCCATTCAATAAATGTGCAAATAAAATATGATGCACAGACTTATTAATGATTCCTACTTGTCTTTCTCGTGATAAATAGTGGGCAAAATCTGATATGTAGCGGGAAAAAAAAGAAGAAAGAATTCATCAGACGCTGGATTCGAACCGAGTTTGTGCACGAACGTGTCAGTACGTGATCACATGCTTCTTATGAGGTGCGCCACTGAGACTGCTAAGAGTGCTGCAACATTTTACAGATATAAACCACACTATTTCTGTTTTAATGCACTCAGTGCGATGTTCAGACCCAACTGTGTTAACCGTATCAGCTAAACTCTCCCACTCTATTTTTTTCTTTTGTTGTTAATTCCGGAGAACAAACTTGCAAATAACACCGCTTTTCTCCGTTCTACCTCCGAAAGCAGCACCTCCAATTCACATTCTGTTCAAAGTTTCTCTTTTTGTTGGATTTTGCCTTTGCTTTTTCGTTGGGTTTTCCATTAGCATAGTCATTAGCATATTCATACGGGGGAGGAGGCAGGGAGGGGTTTTGTGCTCGTGCATGTTGCGCTCAGTTTCACGTTCATTCGGATGTACAAAAGAATATGCGTGAGATTCGGCGTACGCAGTGTTTCATACATCTGAATTTTTTTCTGCGTACGCACATTTACAGCTTTGTGCGTACGCAATGTTTTAGTAAGATTTCCACGCAAGTCTTCGTACATGAGGCCCCAAGACTTTTAGCTTAGTTAGTAATGTGTTTAAGTACATCTAACAAACAGTAAAAAACTTAATACTAGACAGTTAATAAGCCAGTGGTAAATGGTGTGAATGTTTGCTTAAGCTGAATTGTTGCTCATAGTGTTTCTCTATTGACAAGTTTACTCACATCCACAAAACAAAAATTACATTAATTTTAAGCAGATTCTAGTGTTTTTGAATCCAAGTAAAGAGGTTGAATAGGCTGTGGTATTTATTTATTTTATTTTATTTTATTTTTTATTTTTTTATAGTTGCTATAGTACAACCAATATTGTAAACAATTGACCCAACTCTATCTTTAAGACATATCATACTACAACACACCACAGTTTATTGTAGTAGCATATAGTAAACTACAGTATTATTATTGTTTATATACTCATTGTAAATAATGCTAAAGTTAAAATTAATAAAAATCATATTACAATTAACTTTAATGGTACAAAAACATAGTATTTTATATAAATTACTATAGTATTCATTCATGTTGGCAGTTTGATTTAAATAAATAATAGAGTTGAAAGTCCAACTTTTGAATTAAAATGTTAAGATATACTCATATACAACATTCATGAGATAAATGTGAAATTTTCTGAATGTCACAACTGTGATATATATATAATTATTAAGGCAGAATTATTAGCCCCCGTTTTTTCTTCCTCAACTTCTGTTAAACGGAGAGATTTTTAGAACACATTTCTAAAAATAGTAGTTTTAATAACTATATATATATATATATATATATATATATATATATATATATATATATATATATATATATATATATATATATATATATATATTTTTTTTTTTTTTTTTTTTTTTTTTTAAGACACTTCTATTCTATACAGCTTAAAGTGACATCTACTGTAAAGGCTTAACTAGGCTAATTATGTTAACTAGCAGGTTAGGGTAATTAGGCAAGTTATTGTGTAACAGTGGTTTACCCTGTACACTATGGAAAAAACAATTAGCTCAAAGGGGCTAATGAGTTTGACCTTAAAATGGTTCATAAAAAATCAAAACTGCTTTTATTCTAGCCAAAATGAGACAAATAAGACTTTCCCCAGAAGAAGCATCCATACACACTCATTTACACACATACACTATGGACAATTTCAGTTTACCCAATCCACCTATACCACTTTTTTTTTTTTTTTTTGGACTTGTGGGGGAAACTGGAGCACTCGGAGGAAACCCACACCAACACGGGGGGAGCATGCAAACTCCGCACAGAAAAACCAACTGACCCAGCCGAGGCTTGAATCAGCGACCGTTTTGCTGTGAGGTGAACGTGCTACCATCTGCGCCACCGTGCAGCCCTTCAACTAATCTAAAACTACAAAATTATGATTTCTTAAATTGATTAATAGTTTCAGTAATTTAACTTAATAATCCTTCAGTCATAAAATAATAATAATAATCCTCACAATCAGTTTTACAAAATGATACATTTAATAGTATTTTTGCATGTAAACCCTCTGAATTTAACTGTGACATTAGAAGCACTTACGGAGCAAAGTCAATCTTAGGTAGTTTATTTCAGCCAAGCTCTCTTTGTGATGCCGATATTTCCAATAAAGTAAGTAACTAAATAAGTAAGCAATAAATAAGTACATAAGCAAATAAATTAATTCAGCAATTTTATATTTCCTGGTGCTGAAAGTTGCTTACCTAAACCTTTAAGAGCAAACAATGAAAGTTATCTGTCTTTTTAAAACACCAGTATTACTGCAATTGTTGTTTTTCTGAAGGCAAAGGCAGTATTACTGTGATAAAAGATTATATTCACCTGCATTTTCCTCAAGTGATCTGTGATTTAAGTACTATCATTTCATGACACAGAGGTCAATAAATAGTTTAAAATTTGAGTTTTAAAATCTTTCCCTGTGTTTATTCTTTTGCTACTCTTTTTACAAACTGACGTGCTATGATAATTCAATTAATTACATACTGCATACATATCTCAAGCCCTTAGTCTGAGTGAGCATTGCTTTGTTTCCTCGACTAATTCTGCTGCCAAAATTAGCTTTACAAATAACTTTCCGTTCAGAAACATGCTGTATAACCACTGGCAACGTGCCAGGTTCTAAAAATCTTGGCTCTAGCAACCAATAAGCCCGACATAATAATATTTAGAGCAATGCTTTTTATATTAGCATGTAATGTGTATTGCTTTAGCGTGACATTTTGTTTCCCCTTCAAATGTAATTCCTATTCAAATGGATCTACTCAAGCAATGCCGTTTGCAGTTGTTCAATTTCGTTAACAGTGTGTATTTTTGAAATGATACATAGTGATGCTGAATGCAGAGGTTATCTGTCAAGCAGCATATGTAGAGTAAATCCCCATAAACCACTTGTGTAACAGTGCATGTGGCCCTTCCATCCAAGAATGAGGATAAATCCCTTCCTCTCCCAGCATATTGCGAACAAAGATCACAAATCCGTAACAATCGGAAGTCCTCTTTACCATTTCTCTTTCAACATTGCTATAATGTTGACATGTGCGGTAGGCATGTTTTCAAACAGTGCCCGTGTTCTCCTGACACATCCGAGATTACCATTCATTTACTCCTACTCGTATACTGTATTTTCTCTGGAGTCAGAGAGTTTAAAAATAAAGTTTATTAGAGACCTTAGAAACAATGTGCCCTTGTTGGTTAGACGGCTGCTGCACCAGAGACAAAATCGAACTATATACAGTGTTCAGTGTGTGTGTTGTGATGTATGATGTATAATGTATGTGTTTCTTCCCTCGCACAGAATGTTCTGTCTCTCTAGACTGGAGAGAGATACTATATACTGTACCACACTCATTCGTAACGCTTATGGAGTCTTCAATGACTGACAAGTGGAATCCATGAACCTGACATCAGGACATGAACACACTGCACAGTTTTGAACAGTGAGTGCCACAATTACCTTTTTTATGTCTTCTGAATTCAGGAGAAATTCTTTTTTTCATTTAGTGGTAACCATACTGATAATTAATTTAGATATTTTGGACCTGCAAACAAACACTCTGCATTCCAGCAGCAACTTCATAAAACAACCTAGCTGCATTTGAGGCCAGGGATTTTTCATTCTTTCTATCCATCCAACATTTTTGAATTATTTACATCCCTCCATTGTTTGTTTTCTTTATCTAATTAATGAATATCTATCTATCTATCTATCTATCTATCTATCTATCTATCTATCTATCTATCTATCTATCTATCTATCTATCTATCTATCTATCTATCTATCTATCTAATTGCTAACCATAATCTTCACAATCAATACATGTATATGTCATTCTTGTTTCTTTTTTGATCCATCCATCCATCCATCCCTTAGTTTATCTACATTTTCCATCCATACATTCATTGTGCTTTAGTTGTATTTTAATAAATCATTTTATAAATTTTATTATCTTTGATTCATCCATTCATCAATCACCCTTTTTCTTTAGTTCCATCCATCCATCATCCACACTTATTTGTTAAGCTTATCCATTGATTCACCATACATTTTTTCCATCCATCCATCCACTACAGTGTTGTTGTTTTTTCAATCCATTCATCCATTGTTTATTTTATCCATCCATCCATCTATTCATTCAGTTTTTTCACCTATCCATCTTTAATTTATTATTTTATTCCAGCCATCTTTCTAACCATATTCCAATTTTCACATCCATCCAATCATTTATTTATTTATTTATTGTTTCTTTCTTTCTCCATCCATCCTTCCATCCATCCATCCATCCATACATCCTTCCTTCCTTCCTTCCTTCCATACATCCGTTAATTCATTCATCTATCCATCAGTGCTTGATAAACAACTAATATTTTAAGAAGAATTTACAATTTTAAGATTGGACATCTAGGTCTGTGACATGTAAAATAATAAAAAGGTTGTGTTTTGGTTTTGAGGGTCTCCAACAACAGGCTGATATGCATGCAAGGTCAAAAAACACGCTCATTGTCTTATACATTTATTTTTACTTATCCTTCCCAACGATTTCCATATGATTTGTTCAGCAATTTCTTATTTCTCTTTAGTGCAATGATAATTTGCGCTAAGTGGTCCAATGACCCAATCTGTTGTGATTGGTTGACTGCATTTAGCGAGAGACATGCCCACCACGGCTTATCAACATTGTTGAAGTAGTCACAGTGCAGAATATAGCCCAATTCTATCATTTAGCCCTTCCCCTTACATGAAAGTAAGGAGATTCACAAATTATTATTATTATTATTATTATTATTATTATTATTTGTCATTATTGCAAATTTATTACAACATTATTACAACAAACAAACACATGTTTTTATACACTCATAACCACATTCATGCTTGACTGTCATGCTTTTATTTAAAAAAAAAAATAATAATCTAAAATAAAAAATGCTAAATTTCACTATCTATAATCTATAATAGCTCCTGTATAATAATGCCAGCATTCTGACATTCAATGACACTCGAATCAGTGGTGTCAGCTGTAGTAGTGTCCCATGTCTTAGTGATAAATTTTGAAGCCCATCCCTTTCTAACTCTGTATCAAGGGCCAAGGGGTAGGGGTACAAAAAAATAGAATTGGGATTGAGCCTATATGTGTGAACCCAATGCAGAAGTGCATTAAAGCAATGCAGTTAAACAACAGCATAATGCTCTATTCTTAACCATAAGTAAAACAACGACACACGTTCAGTATTAATTCACAAAGTCGCGATATCTAAAAATAGTTAACCTGATACAGTACAAACCGCATGTAGCGATTACAAGTAACAAAACACAATTAAATACATAATTTGCAAGCTGGAAAAAACAAGGAGTTAACAAGGTTGCTAGTATTTGAATGATTCTCTAGCATAATATCTATAACGATGACAAGACAGGTGATTTTGCTCACATTTTAAGATTTTACAGCTAAACGGCAAGAAGTGCCATTAGTCTAGAGATATCACTCAATATCTCTCTGTTGTAATCAGCATTTCACAATAATTAAACTTGAAAAAGCCAAATAAAAGCAAATTTGATTACTTTGGTACAAATACAGGACTACAACATACTAAAGAGAGAGATCAACTTAGAAAGTCACTTACCTGTTTTATAATGATTTGATTAGCTGTAATTTGAAATTACACAGAGTGTTTGTCTTCTAAGGACTTATTATGCAGTCTATGTTGCCATCTTGTGGCGGAACATCAACAGTCTTTGCTCTGCTCAGTATGACAGGCTGATGAATGATCAACAGGTCGACACGCTGCAATCAAAACAACTACATTCTCACCTAAAAAAAGCCTCAAAAGTACACTCATCTGCTGTCACTCTATGTGAGCGGAGTAATACAGATGGGTGAGGTAGCTGTAGGAGTGCTGTTATTGCAGAATATCGCACAGCTATCAGTCAATTAGACTCAAAAACCAGACAAAACTATTTTATATATTTGTTGTATAAGAATGGAAGTATGAGAATGTGTACACACAAACTATAAGGTTGATTAAATATATTGCTGCTTGCATAAATCTAATTCAATTACCTTAAAAATGTTGCTTCATATATATATATATATATATATATATATATATATATATATATATATATATATATATATTTTTTTTTTTTTTTTTAATCATACCAAAAGCATTTACCTTACACTTATATTTTCTTAACAGCTCAGTCTTCTTCTGTTGTATAACATGAGTTGCTGCTAGACTGCAGGGCTGTGAGCAAACAGTGTCAGACTTGTACACTTTGAAATTGAGTCCCAACATGTAGTTCTGTCTCTGTGATTTGTTACACCACACATGGAGAAGAGTGACACACATTTCAGACAAACTGTCAGTGTACAAAGAGAGTGGCTTTGCTGCATTAACAACTAGTTGTTCAGGATTAAGCATATTTATGACATCTCTGTATTTGTGAAGTGTGTCTGTATGGAACAGGATTAAGCTCTCAGAAAATACAGGCATGTAGTGTGAATGTGATATGAAATCAGGCACAAAGCCTACAGTATATACCAAAGCTCAAAATTGTGGCACAAATACAGTAACCACTAGAGGCTGTGGACAAGTCACACGTGGACAAGTCCAAACCAGTCTTTTACCATCAAGTATCGAAACAAGTCTCAAGTCACAGTTCAGACAAATCAAGCTAGTCAAGTCAAATCAGAGGTTCACCCAAGTCAAGATGCATTACACAAATATATATATATTTTTATATATATATATATATATATATATATATATATTTTTTTTTTTTCTTTACAAATTTATTTGTAGACTGAAAAGATTAACATTAATTAATACAATACATACATTAAAATATATTATTATTATTAATAATAATAATAGCATATCCAGTCGAACAGGTCTATTTCATTCTGTTTATTAAATTTTTCAACAGTTGTTCTTTTTGTTCATTCCCCAAAACAGTTTATTTATTCATTTTTTTTTCTAAGTCATTTAGTTAATTTCAACAGAATATAATTGAAAATGTTATAACCTATCAGCCCAGAAAAAAACAGTTGCTTTATTGTCTTTCTTGTGGTAAACACACAATATGCTGGATTTATCTTGCAATCTCTGTACAGTATCCTATCTTTGAAGTCAATCCCACACTATAAAGCCTTGAAGTAAAACAGCTGCAACATGCCTACATCAATATAGTATAATTTTTGCCATCAGCACAGCTATTTGCAGTATTTTTGCGTTGCTTAGCAACATACAGAAACAATGTTGGGGAGCTGCAGAGTTCACCCGTGTTTACAATCTCAAGTTCACAGTGACCAAGCCGGCCATACAGTACTTTTTTGTCTGACTCGTATGACTGAAAATGAAGTAATTGCTTCAGCATTTCAATGTTAGCTTACTATCATCCAGTATAAGCATGCTGCTATTCAGCTTTCACATTTAATGTTAGTCCACACAGACACTTAAAAATGCCCACATTTGATTTAACATTGACATTAATGCCCCCCTCATTTCAGGATTCTTTAAAATTCAAAATTATAAGTCCCTAATACATCTCATTATGTGATATGATGAAAAATTACGTTCCTTTAGAAACACTACAACAAATCATAAAAATTATACCAAGGCCAAATTGACATTGAGTATTTATTTGTTTATTCAATAGTACAGAAACTGAACAGAATAATTATTTTCTTTTTTTTTTATTATTCCTAAAATGTCAGATTTGAGGTTGTAGTTATCGTGTCTGATATTCTTGAGTTACATAGCCTACTCTGCTTCTGGCATATCTTTAACGTCCAATTTGAAAGTCGTTATGGCTTAAGCAACTGTCACACTAGAGTTTGTATGGGTGAAATTCGGTCGTACGGTGCTGCGAAAAGGGGCGGGATTAACCAAGCTTGTTAGACATTTTAAAAAAAGTGGACGATTGCTCCATGTTTTAAATTTCTGTCCAGAGAGGTCATGTTTTGATCCTCGGTTTGCCTCACGCAGTCAAGTGATGCGATTTCGCAGGTCAAAGTTCACCAAGCTTGAAATTTGCACCGCAGCAACCTGCAAAACTTAAAGCATGACGTTGCGTTTCCGGTCTGACGCATTCGCGTGCGTATGAATGGAAGTCTATGGGAGGAAAAGCCCAGTGTGACCGGAGCTTAAAAGAGACAATGGGGCATCAGGAACACCAGCCATGCACAAAAACTCGATTAAAAATTCTTTGGTAAAATACATTTTTATATTTAAAAAACCATGGCACAGAACAATGGAATTTAATTGAGTGCTTTTTTGTCCAGTCTGATACCCACTTTATATTGTATCTGTCACATCCACGGCTCGTTCCTGCTGTAACTATCACCATTCTCCTTCACCAACCACTTCTCACACTCGAGCACTCTCACCTGAATACCAATTACTCTCACCTGCACCAGCAATCACAGTTCCCTATAAAGCCTCCCTGGTTGCAGCCGTACAATAGCTGGAATTGAAGTCAGATGGTTCACCTCACCTACTCCCTGGTTCTCCTTCTATGGATGTTTTCGTTCTCCTATGGACGTTTCTCATAACCCTGTGGATGCACATGCTTTGATAAGGAAAGTGACTTAGTACTCAGATGGCTGCATGAAGAGCCTTGTTAACGTTGTAAACAACATGCTAGTCTGCTTTCCATCTAAGAATATCACTTAACTGCTTCTCCTGTTGAACAATCCACTGTGTGTTTGAATGTGATGATAATAGATGACCATCCTTGTTTTCATTGTGTGACTGTTACAGTATCTCAGTCAGGCAGTAAAGATCTTAGAATTTTAAGAAAATTAAAGGTCTTAAAGGTAAAGAACTGCCTTTTGCTATTCTTGTATAATTTTGAAATCTACCCCAATTGTGAAGAATGTCTGCCATGTTTGCCACCGTTTGGGTTTTGCTGAGTTAAATGAGGAGGATTTAATTTGTCTTTAGTGGTGCTGACAAATTTCATTTACATTTATTTTAAGCTACTTTGTAAGGTGACTTCATTGCTCTGTTTTTTTTTCTTTTCTTTTTTCTTTTTTATTCAAAAATGACACATAAAAAACAATGCCAGGCTTATAAAAGAAGAATATCAAAAGCATTATACAATCATAAATGTACAAAAAAACAAAATCAAATTAAAAATAAAGAAAAAAAATATTACAAAAGATGCTAGGCCTTGCTAACGCACAATAACTAATAAATGGCTTATTTTATTTTATTTATTTATTTTTTGTACTCTCCTTTATGGTATTTATATAAATCTAAAAAAATACCAATAAACAAAGAGCTTTCTAATTGCTAAATTGACATTAATGGATAAGTGACTCGGTAAGTTTAATGAATCAATTTTGAATTTAAAACAATTTAATAGTTACAATACCGAAATCAAGTTATATTATAATTTTGATAACTGGAACGGAATATTTGAACATATCAGTTTACAATATACTGATGCCCTGTTTTTCTAGACATTATTGGTGATAATGAACAGGAATGTTGGACCATTATTGCCTTTTTAGTATATAGGACACCAACTAGCCAGACAGTAAATCTGAGGAATATTTCCAGTACCTTGTTGAATGTATGTAACGAAGGATTAAGGATTAAGAAAGTTTTGAAGGCAAAAAGAGGTTTAACCCGATACTGGTACTAAATAAAGTGGCCAGTGAGTGTGGAAATTATTACTCCCCTCTGGAAGTTCCTGGAAACTTCATACTTCTCTGTTTATCTGTCTGATTTTATGATTGCTTTCTTTTGACCTCCCCCTGTTGTTTTGAAGAATATTAAAATGGCGAATTCGTCAAATCCTCATCCGTTTTGTGAGGTGCGAGCACAGTCAGCGAAGGTCTGCGACGCAGCGCCAGGTGAAAGTATAAATCTGGCTTTTGAGTCAAATCAAGTCACTTGCTTTCAATTTATTGTCAAGTCAGTAATTTTCTTACTTTAATCAAGCAAGTCAAGTCCCCCACCTATGGTAACTAAAATACGCCTAAACATGTCTATAAATTATGCAAAAATAATCTATGCTGATTAAAAAAAATAGTTTAAATAAATAAGTAAATAAAGAAATATTGTTATATTACATGTAATAGTTTTCTAACCGTAGTAATAATATAGAATTACTATGTTTGGTTTCCATTTATGTTTAACTTTTTTTTTTTTTTTTCATACTACAGTATTTTGTAACAAATAAAATAATATATATAATTAGATAAAAAAATACATGTGGTGATTTAGTAAAGCACACTTTTAACCCTGAGAAAACCAATGAACTTCCCAACACCCAATTAATTTTTTACACCAAGGTTTTGCTGAATTATTTAGAAAGCACGTGCCCTGGGCTTGCCGAGGTAAAAGAAAGGATGAGTGAGCTTAGCTTACATATTGTTTGTTCACCGGGCACGGTACATTGGGCGGTGACATAAATATACATGGCCTCTTCTCCACCTGATGCTTAATCTAAAGATAGCTGTCTTGACACACTTAAACGTAAACCCGTACCCCTTAGAAAGCTATTGTTCCAGAGCGTGAGCAGCAACCCCTTACAGTCGCGCCGACAGGAATCCATCCTCTGTTTCCACCATGCATAATTCACATGTCCATATTTAAGTGTATTCACCTATTCATAATGTGCTTAATATGCAAACAGTAGCTAGAGGCTGAAACTCTGAACAAGGGCGGAAGCTGAGGGATGCGATACTTTGGCATGTGCATACCCTCGTTTTACTCTTTCCCATTTTCTTTTTTTTTCTTTTTTTCATTGATTTTCAAAGTATGTGTTGCACTTCCTCTTTGGGGAACGTCCACTTAAAATAAATGAAACATATTTTTAAAAAATGCAATACATTCATGTACAGTCCACATCTTAGATTAGTACACCCCATTTAAAATTGTACAGTTGTATCCATTTCTCAGGGAATTTACCTAATATTTTTAGTGCATCTAAACAAACCATTTGTATAGGGTTAGGCTTTTTAAAATAGAGGTTTGGTCAACTAACATCTTTGGCAATATAATGCTAATACATTTAAATTCAAACAAGCTATACAATTAAATTAGTTTTAGCTTTGACTTTGGTACTAACTAAATGTGTGACTGGAACAATCTCCCTTCCTTTTTTAGATCAATTAAATCACTTCGTCTTTTCAGGGCTAATTTATTTTCTCTTCTGGAAATAACTTGCGAATGTTATTAATATTGGCTCCAAACTAAATGTTTATTATTTATTTGTATATCAAATTGTTTGTACTTTTGATTATATGTTTCTGCTTATTTAGGCTTCAGATTGTGGGAAGTTTTTCAGGTGGAGTGTGCTGCTTGTTTGTTTGTCTAGTCAAGTGTATGTATGTTATGATGTGTTGTACTCTGATTGATTTATGAACTTTTTAGGGACCCCCTCGAAAATGAGATGATTCATCTCAAGGGGCTATCCCATTCAATAAATTCAAATTCAAACGTGTGTATAGACAAACATCTTATTGTATTGCATAATCATGATATATATGCACACCTGCCACTTTATTAGGTACCAAATATATTAGGTGTCCAACTGCTTGTTTTCTAATCAGTCAATCACATGGCAGCAACCCAATGCATTTAGGCATGTAGACATGGTCAAGACGACCTGCTGCAGTTTAAACCTAAGTGACTTTGAACGTGGCATGGTTGTTGGTGCCAGACAGATCATATCTCTTTATGATCACAGTGTTTGCATCTTCTGATGACTATTTCAAGCAGAATAACGCACCATGTTATAAAGCACAAATCTTCTTGGACTGGTTTTTTGGACATGACAATGAGTTTACTGGACTCAAAGGGCCACCACTGTCACCAGATCACAGTCCAATGGAGCACCTTTGGGATATGGTGGAACGGAAGATTCGCATCATGGATGTGCAGCCCACAAATTTGCAGCAACTGTGTGATGCTGTCATGTCAATATTGAACAAAATCTCTGAGGAATATTTCCAGTATCTTGTCAAATGTATACCACAAAGGATTAAGGCAGTTTTGAAGGCAAAAGGAGGTCCAACCCGATACTGGTAATACTGGCATCTAATTAGGGGCCCAATGAATATGTATATATACATAAATCTGTGAGGGGTGTACTCATTAATGCTGGACACTGTGCATAGTGAAAATTGAGTGAGAAATAGTGTCTGTTTATCTTAGTCTTTTAAAATTAGTCTTTAAAATTATGTTACACTTGGTATTTAAATGTGAAATTAGTATAACAAGCATATCTGTGGCCAAAGCTCTTCTGAATTCACTGTTTTGTTCCTCCTGATTATTTTCTATTTGTATTCTGTGCAGTACAGTAACATGCTCATAATTTTGCTGCAGAAAGACTGGTCTCAAGGTTTTGGGGTTATTTGTTATCTGTAAAAGTAGCATTTTAATTCTAACAGTTTAATATACATTACCTCAGCAATTCACACAAAGCATGGGGCATACGAAAAAGGTGAATAACTTGTGTACTGAATAGCTTTCACTGACTCCCAGTTGTCCCTGTCATTGTGCCTGATTAGTTGCATCAAGGAGTATCCTGGCCTACTTCTAAACCGCAGAGCTCTTGACCAGGTTGAGACGCTCCACGCTGATCTGCTGTGGTTCATTTGTCGTGTCACCCCCGTTCGGGACACTCAGAGAGATTTCCGCAGCTTGGCACGAGCACTGATTAACTTCCTGCGTCATTTTCAAAGATTAATCACTTCCTGTGTGCAGCACCTCGATGGAAAGTGTAATAAAGAGGCTGACAAGGTGTTGTTAAGGGAGGTGGATAACCGAAGTGGCGTCACACCGAATGAAGACTAATGACAATGCAAGCAGCAAAGACTTTTCCAATGCTGATATTTCCCTCCTTTATCCAAAATGTCAGAGGTCACTAACAGTTGTTTTCATGTCAGATACAACCTGTCGAGTTGTATAAAAAAAAATCCCTTTTCTTAACTTTTTAATATAGACAGCTTCTGTGGTATTTTCTGAATGTTGATTTAAACTTTACCCCTTATAAACAACCAGATAATGAGTTTTTGGAAAGTAATTCATTTATTTATTTATTTATTTATTTATTTTGTCACATTTATTTATTTATTTTTATTTATTTATTTTTTTTTAATTTGTTCAAATTTTCATAATTTTTGTGTAAAATTTGGGCAATAAAATAAAGAGATTAACAATAAACTTAAGAATTTTTGTTGGATTTGTTGTCATAATAATAAAAAAAATAAAAAAAGGCAAAATTATTGGCCCTTTTGTTTTTTTGTTTTTTGTATTTTTTTGTATTTTTATTTATTTATTTATTTTTAACAATTTAAATACTGTATGCTTATCAAACAACATCAATCAACATATTTTAAAACCATTTTTAAGACCTACTATTTGTTTCCCAGTTAACCTAGATATTCCTTTAAATAGCATGTTAAGCTTAATTATAGTACCTTGCAGATATAACTAGCAGTATTATCTACTGGCATTATGGCAAAGACAAATAAATTAGTTAATAGAATAACAAATATTAAAAAAAAATATGTTTATGAGTGTTTTTGGATTAACTAACAAAGAATTTAAATTTCACATTGTATGGGAAGGCATGTGTGTTAAAAGTTTTTTTTGTCTTTTTTTTTGTCTTTTTTTGCAGGTCAGACATTTACAAATGATTTATTCACATTAATGATGATAACGTGAATAAAATAGGTCAAATTAAGAGAGTTCATCATACTGTATAATGTGATTGTTCATTTTAAACTTTATCTATTTTTTATATGAATTATCAACATTTTTAGGAAATTGATTTTCATGCAGAAATCTCTTAGATTTGCATATTAACTTGTGTTGTGAAAATTATGTCTAATAAATTTGAATAGACTTGAAAATGAGTGAATCATAACAGAAGTGCCATTGCTGCAGGGTGAGCTAACTCTTTAAGAAAGGGAATGAACGCTGGTACACAAGGTGCTTTTGCTTCTTTGATGTCTTAAACTGCCTGCTTTACACAAAGCAGAACTAGATCGCATTGTTACCTGAGTGGCCAAGAAACTTTAAAGAAATTCAACCAACAAAGTTTAAAGGATTATGAAAAGATATGATGGATATATCACCACATCCTTTAGGCCTCATTACTGTCTTCGCCAGACACACCATATAATCTCTCCATTTAACCCTCTCATGAATAAAAGCAAAATTCTATAGACTTAGCTATTTGCTCCTACTGAAGAGAATTGTGTCTGCATTGACAGCATGTGAGCAATCCTGCATCAGCACTGTCTGTGAAAAATGAAAAAGTGTCATATAAATGGAGAACACGTAACAATGCAATAAAAAACACAGTTCCACAGTTCTGACAATGAAAATGCTTGGCCATTAAGCCGTATTTCATATTTTATTTTTGCTGGCACTCTTCTGAAAAACTCGTCTGAGCCTGTTATCATTATCATCTCAAAAAGCTTTTGAGCTGGCCTCAGTGTTTATCCGCTAAAGCTCACATCTGCCATTTGCCCACTCGGAAAAAAGAAAGGTTATCTTTACAGCCATCCTACCAAAGGCCCTAATCAGCTATAGGGATTGGGCTCCATGGCACGGATTCATCAGCAGCCCACTCGATTTATAACCCTCGTACCTGCTTGTTTTGAACCGGTGAGATGCTTTAAGAGCTCGGGTCTCTGGCACCCGACTCAGAATCCGAGAACGAGACGCGTCCTGGGACCTGCCGTTTGCGCGAGCATGTGAGCGCCTCTCACGGCGATGCAATGGGCTGTGTGATGCGTGTTAAATGCCCACCCAGCAGCCGCCGATGCCCTCTCTCCAGATCTGCCCGCATCCTTGACTTTGAAGTGATGCATATTTATGCGCAAGCTGCTCCACGCCATGCGGACACATTAACTTTGAGGTCGCTCACCCGCAACCTTCGCTTACGCCACCATCTTTCAGGTTCACCGGCGCTCATGATCGGCCAATATTTATTTATTATAATCTCCCTTCACCCAAGGTAATTAATTAATTGCCAAGCAGCTTGAAGCTGTCAGCCAGTATGTTTTGGTGTCACAAGGTTTCCCTCCACCTAGTTATCTGGTTTCCTCACAGGATTACAGTAGAGACAACTAACATGAATATTTAAAACGGATTCTAATTAAACTTGGGTGCATGAAGCGCACAAGGGACAAAGGGATCTGCAACCGAACCCTCCTCCTCGATTGATCCGCGCTCTCCACGCTCCCGCTGATAAAGACAGCCGGAGAGGTGCCGTATTGTACGGGGGCGGAACTGACCGGCGGCTTTAACTCAACAGGTTGAAGAAAGGCAAAGGGGGAGAAAGGCAGCAGGTCACTTCTTCTAGACATTTAATGGATGTTCAATTATTGATAGCTCCTGGGGATCTGGTTGTACGGTAGTGGCTTCACACAAGTAATTCTGCTGCTTCCACCAAGTCTATTTTAAGCTGAGATAATGGCACGCGTTTTAATCAAATTTAGATATGGCCCTTTAGAGTTAAAAAAAGGGCAAACCCTATCACTCGGAGTACTCTAATAAAAAAAAACATCCTAGGTATTAAAATGCATTCATGTATATTTTTGTCTGCGTGTTGAAATGTCTGCAAAGCTTGCAAATCTTTCAAATTATATAATAAGCGTGACGCTTTGAAAATGTACTTTAAAAAATCTAAAACTGTCTTAGCATTTGATTAGTTCTCTTTTACTTTAATGGCAGAAACAAACTGCATTATTTTCAGAAGACTTTATAAAGACTTGGTTAAACTTTATTAATGAAACATATAGATGTAGAACTTATTTCTTTGGCTTGCATGTTTTTCATTCATTCATTCATTCATTCATTCATTCATTCATTCATTCATTCATTCATTCATTCGTTCATTCATTCATTCATTCATTTATTCATTCATACTGTATCACATTTTAACAAAACCAGTTAAAAGGCAAAACTGAGACAGAAAAAACCCTACAATAGAACCTGCACATTTTGTTTGTTTGTTTTTTTTTTTTTTTTTTAGAAAAAAAAAAAAAAAAAGTAAATAGACAGACTCCAAGCTGCCTCTTTTAAGAGTTTGAAAATGTTTCACAGACTGGTGTACATTTCCTGTGCAAGTTTAAAGTCTTTTTGAAATCTATGAGAGGATTTATACATTTATATCTGGGATTTGTCCAGGTCCTTTATCCCTTGCATGTGGCCTACATCAAACGCAGAGAGCTTGTTTGGTTGTCTGTATCAGCAAAGAAACATATTTCTCTAGAAGGTGGCCTTTCTCTGTGATGCACTGCAAGAACATGATGGAGGTGTTCTGTTTGGATGCGCGCATGTGTGTGCGTGTGTGTGCAGGCACCCAGCCCACAGCCGCATATGCAATGCGAGTGATCAATCATAGGAGTCACCATATGTATAAGGAGGAATATAATCTTTCCTATTAAGCTATTTGATACTCGATAAGAGCACAGTTCCGGCTCTCTGCCTACGGTTGTTCGGATGTATCATTTCCCATCATTTGGTGTGAGTAACATTTCAATACCCCGCTGAAATTTGATTAAAGGTTGACATGAGCATAATAAGAATTAAATGCCATGCCAGCGGTGAAAATGTATCCCAGCGGAGGAAAAAAGCGACAGAAATTTCGAGAGGAAAACTCCAAACTCCCACTCCCTCCCACCTCACCTTAATGTCATTATTCCTGATCTGCCAGAGCTATTTTAGACCACCGCCTAATTAAATGAAATCCTGAGAGGTGAGGACATAGATAGGCTGAGATAGAGGATTGTGGTATTTTCCGTAGATGATGATGGCAGACGATCACAGAGAGAGCTGGTTCCCTCTTCAGAGAGCACTGCGAAGGGCTAAAGCTGCAAAAGCACCAATTAGCAAGAAGTGGAATGTGCGCTCAGGGACTTGGACATCATTAAGGGGTTATCTGATAAAGCATATGATTGAAAGGGCTGGCAATTGGACAGTGTGCAGAATCAGATGTTAAATGCACACACTGATTTTCCATTTTAAATTTGCTAAATTGTAAGTAAGTATTGAGGCCTGTTTCTGTACTCTTTAATTAGGGTTGGAGCTAAAATCTGCTGGAAAATGAAAGTTGGATTGTTTCAATGACTGTTGGATTGTTTCAATGACTGTTGGAATTTTTTTTAAAACTAACTTGCTAAAACATGTACAGCACATGTTTGATTTGTATATGCTTGTCCATATTTTACACAAAATATGGATGGAGGTTGGGGGAAGTGGTTGGAGCAAATACCTGCAGGACATTTAATTTGGCTCTCCAGAACTAAAGTTGTGGTGTGGTGTACCATGGGGAGAAAGAGGAAAAAAATAAATTAATGAAAAAAAAAAAAAAAATAAAAATAATAATAATAATAGTAAAATAAAAGTAAATAAATATATATGTTTTTAGTTTGTCTCAGTCTCTGATTTGTTTATTTTCCCAAGATAGGAATTTTTTGGACTACATACTGACATACTGACTTTTTTTTTTGTTTATTTCTGAGTTCACATTTTACAATACACTGTAATCCCAAAAAGTTAAGGTAACTCAAACCATTTGAGTACTGTGAACTTAATCGATTTGAGCAAACGAAGCAATTTGAGAACAGAACAACTCAATAAAAAAGAGAACTCAAACCAACTGACTACTATAAAACCAAGTTAAAAAAAAAAAAAAAAAAAACGAGTCTATATTAGTACTGTACAGTTCAAAATTCTTTTCAAATGAGTAGAATTAACTTTCAGTAAATTTTGAGTTAACTACGCTCATTTTATTAGATAAAAATGATTGTTGGGTTTTTACAGTGTAACTATGACTTGATTTCTCACAGGGGTAAGACTGAAAGTACCTCACATTTCTTAGTTTATATATTTAACAGATGTTATGTTTAACTCCTCTTACAATTTTACATAGCATTACATTTTCTTTCTATCTAGGGGTTGTTTCACACATGCACACACACAGAACTTCTGTTCCAATCAGCAGTAATCACCACACATATGTGCATTGTATGTGTCATATTCATTCACGAGGATTACACATGTTTTTATTTATTTATTATTTTTTTATTTTTTTATAGCAAAACAGCAAACAAACATAATTTTAAATGTGCAATAGGAGGAACAAACTAACTGACATAAATCAAATAAATACATTTTACAGTTGAGATTTTACCTAACACCCCCAAAAAACAGGAGACCCAATTAGATACCAAAATGAAAAACAGGAATCAACAAGAGGAACAGACTCTCAGCTACATGACTCTCCACCTTAGCTTTATCCACCACCAACTCCCATCTCATCAACCAATCAGGTCAACTCCAGACAGACAGACAGACAGAAAGACAGAAAGATAGATAGATAGATAGATAGATAGATAGATAGATAGATAGATAGATAGATAGATAGATAGATAGATAGATAGATAGATAGATAGATAGATAGATAGATAGATAGATAGATAGATAGATAGATAGATAGATGTTTTGTATGTGAGACAAGACAAAATATAACTTTGTTGTGTTGCATTATAGTTTGTAATTTAATATTTACCAAATTTCATAGTACTGCAATTTCAAGTCATATGACATATGTCATGTCACTATTGCTAGCTGAAAGCATCACATGATAATTATTAATGTTGTAATACACAGCTCCCAATCTTTTCATTTTTATCAGTATTCATTTATGTATTTGAGAACTTTAGCCTTTGAACATTTCTTCTTGATTATGATAAATTCAAAGCTTCAAATATGAGGTATTTTCATGTGTCTTATCACCTCACGCTAGTTCTGATGATTATCAAAGGCTGACTTGAGTTCACTATTCATGTTTGTCATTTCGCATGCAGAATACGCCTAACTGTAAAGTGCTAAATTGTTGAATTCAGGATATTTTCGTTATTTGTGTAATTATCCTAATTTTCGTTGCAATTAATCAGCTTGCAGTTTATTAAACATCATGTGTAATCACGATCAAGAGCTGTATGGTTGAACTTTACAACAAATGGGAATCTAAAATAGGCAGTGAGATGAATGAGGATAAAAAGAATCTCTGTGTGTCTATATTATATGTTCTAACGGCAACATATGTTTGGTCTCTCCTCTTTAATCTTCTCTGCAGATGTTAATGTTCACTAAAATGAACCTTTTTTTCTATTTCTTTTTTTTTTTTTTTGCTCAAGAAACAATTGAGCTTAATGGCTTTGGGCATGATTGCGCTCTCTGTGATTAAATTGTTGCTTTCATGATGTTTTCTCTGAAATGATTGTCTGTTTAGCTTTGCATGTTAACAGTGCAGGGAATAGACAGTAAGGCATTAGATATATACTAACTATTTTTAGCATAAAATAAATAAATAAACATGTCCACAACACATACAAATAATTATACACAATATAATATCTGGTATGCATTATAATAATTTTTAACTAAAGCTAGCATGCACTCATACATGCACTGTAAATGTTTTTTTTTTTTTTTTTTTTTGTAAATTAGCAGTTGTCTGTGTTTTTGATTCATGCTTTTATTTTTATCTTTTAATGCTTATTAATGCTTTTGAATTGCATTATGTGACCTTGTGTCTTATATTTTGTTTGTTTGTTTACATGTATGTATGTATGTATGAATGTATGCATGTATGTAAGTATGTATGTATGTATTTATGTATGTATGTATGTTTGCAGGGGCGTAACTTCCACTGTGGACAAGGAGGACAATTCCATATATATATATATATATATATATATATATATATATATATATATATATATATATATATATATATATATATATATATATATATATATATATATATATATATTTTTTTTTTTTAATCCAGATGATAATGCACCAATTAGGGCTGCGTGATTCTGGCAAAAATGTGTATCACTTTTATTTATTTATTTTATATATATATATGATCATAGACATGAAGACAGAGAGGATTTTTAGGGGTGAATTATACTTTATAAATACATTATGTGACACTTTTAATGCCATTTGAAGGTGTCCATGTTTCTGTGAAGACTTGTGCGACCACCTTTAAGCTTCTCACCTGACCTTGAAAAATATAATTGGCTGAATCGTAAAAAAGCTGAATTAAGATCATGTGTGTCGAATCGAGATTGTGATCTTTTTGAATAATCATACAGCATTAACATCAATACATATAGCAAGAATGATGACAGAGTGGTTTGATGATAATGAAAGAGAAGTTGAACATCGCCCATGGCCTGCACAGTCACCAGATCCAAAAATTATTGAGCCACTTTGGAGTGTTTTGTAGTACAGAGTCAGGAACAATTTTCCTCCACCAGCATTACAGTGACCTGGCTGCTATTCCGGAAGAGGACTGGCTCAAAACCCCTCTGGCCACTGTGCAGGACTTGTATCAGTGAATTGATGCTGCGTTGGCCACAAATGGAGGCCCTACACCAGACAAATAAATTAAGTGATCTAAAACCAGGCATTTCAGTTTCCATGTCCAACCCCTGTAAGTGTGTATGTATATACAGTACATCCGGAAAGTATTCATAGCGCTTCATTTTTTCCACTTTTTTTTTTTTTTTTTATGTCACTGCCTTATTCCAAAATGGATTGAATTCATTTATTTCTTAAAAGCTCTACACACAATACCCTATAATGAGAATGTGATTTTTATTTATTTATTTTTTTATTTTTTTTTTATTATTGTTGCAAATTATATAAAAAAAAAGAAAAGAAAAGAAAAAGCACATGTACACAGTATTCACAGCCTTTGCTCAAAACTTTGTTGATGCACCTGTGGCAGCAGTTACAGCCTCAAATCTTTTTGAATATGATGCCACAAGCTTGGCACACCTGTCTTTGGGAATTTTTGCCCATTCTTCTTTGCAGTACCTTTTAAGCTCTATCAGGTTGGATGGGAAGTGACAGTGTACAGCCATTTTCAGATCTCACCCAGAGAAGTTCAACAGGATTTAGGTCTGGGCTCTGGCTGGACCACTTAAGAACATCCACAGAGTGGTTGTGAAGCCACTCCATTGATATTTTGTGGGTGTGCTTTAAGTCATTGTCATGCTGGAAGATGAATCGTTGCCCCAGTCTGATGTCAAGAGCACTCTGAAGCACGTTTTTATTCAGGATGTCTTTGTATATTCCTGTGTTCATCTTTCCCTCTATCCTGACTAGTCATCTAGTTCCTGCTGCTAAAAAAAAAAACATCCCCAAAGCATAATGCTGCCACCACCATGCTTTACTGTAGGGATGCTATTAGCCTGGTGATGAGCGGTGCCTTGTTTTCTTCAAACACAATGCAAATCCATGTCTCTGTAAAGCTATATTGTAGTAGTTTCAGATGACATTGCAGATGGGTCTTGCTGTTGGACTGCTCTCATTTTGTTGACACATGCCAAATTCTCTCCATCTCCCTCATCTACATTTGCTTAGATAGACACAGCAGATCTGGTGCACTGCTTTCTTTTTAAACCTGGTCTGGCTGGTGCTGAACTTCAGCTGAGACACGGCACATGTTTGCCCAGATCGGCACTAAATCTGCAGTTTCCTTGCAGAGCAGAAATCTAAAATGTAAACCATCACAGCGGAAAAGTCAATCTTGCCGTGTTTGCAGATTCATTTTGTGAATTACAGTTTGTGTTCATTTTCTGCTGCATGTGTTGTTGGCAGTGTATTTTGGACATTATCAAAAATATCCTTACTGAAATGATGCTGTCCTTTGCTATATTTGTGCCACCCACAAATATAAATCGTTAATATATATATAAAAAAAAAAATAAAATTGCTATTGACATCCAAAGTCACTGGCTCCAACATTGTTTATCTTCTTTTACAGGGCTTGACATTGACTTTTTTTGATCACCAGCCACTGTGCAAGTAGATTTCCAACATTACTAGCCACTTATGAAGGTAAATCAGTAGCAATACTCGAGAGCTTGCAAATGTAAGTGTGAGAACTTGTGATAATAATATTTGTTTGTGCAGGTTGAAATGTACACTCACAGCTCTGATGTGAACAGCTGAATCCCTTGGTTTGCACACACACACAACAATCTGCATCTTCCAATTCAAAACACAAGTGTGTTGATTGTTGTGTGTGTGTCCAAATCAAGGGATTCAGCTGTTCACATCAGAGCTGTGAGTGTACATTTCAACCTGCACATACTAATATTATTATCACAAGTTCTCACATTTACATTTGCAAGCTCTCAAGTATTGCTACTGATTTACCTTCATAGCCATTCACCATTTTCACTAGCCACACATTTCTTGTTGGGAAAATATATTTTGCTTAAACCTGACTTTGACATGCTAAATTACTGGATTTCGATATTGTGTTATCTCCACATGCCTTCTCATTAATTTAACTTCTTGTGTGTATTGTGTATTAGCTTGCTCAGTGTGCGTGAGCACATGGGTTGTCACAATGCAATTCGTTTTTATTTCACATGACTTTTCAGGGCTCAAAATTAAGGATTTACCGAATTGATCACTGACTACACCAAGTAAGTATTTTACTGTGTCAAAACAAGAAAAATAAAGCTGTACAGGTGCACTTTTTAATTCAACAAAACTTTTCTTTAAAAACATTACATTTAAAAAATAATTATTGTCATGTCTCTAAAATATGCACAGTAAATGTCCTGGCTAAAAGTCCCAGATCACCAGTTAACTACACATACTGTAGTAGTAATTTAGGAGTAATCTCCAAAAGCAATGCTATTGTAAAAAATATAATTCAACCATATTAACAAAAATAACTGTAAGCAAAAGAAAGCAAGTGAAACATACTGTGTTTGATAATGAAAGGATAATCACGTGCACAATATAGGCCTGTTAATAATCTATTCAAATAATAATTAAAACAAAATCAGTGACCGCTGCTGCTTACAAAAGAGTGTGTTTTTTTTTTTTTTTATCTTGAGCTCTTAAAAGCAGCAGGACTGTCTGAGGTTAAATAATCATCGCTCTTTATCCAGTCTATTTCAAAGGGAACGGATCGCACCTGTTGCGCTTCTTCTAGGCATGGTTGCTTTGTTCAGGTAAACGGGAGAATGCACACTTTTTAACAGTCGCGCACATCACATCACATCATCCATACACACTTTTTTGCTGTTTTTCTCACACGAAAAGTTATTTTTGTCAGTCATGCTGCTTCTCGATTCTAAAATCACATTTGCACAAATATTGAGCTATGCTTATTGTCAAACCCTGCTTTTAAGAAAACTACACTTTGTAGCAGATTACCAACCTGCCAAAGTGGCTAGTGGAGGTGTCTGTCTAACCCTTCAGAGCTGAAATCTTTGGTGGGTTGGCGGAGGTTAATGTAAAGCCCTGGGGCCTCATGTATCAACGCTGCGTACGCACAAAAATTTGTTTGGGTTTACTATCGATGAAATGAATGTGGGAAAGTGCGCTGGTCCACTCCAACTTCATGCCTGGCATACGTGCTTTTCTTGTGTGTGTTTGTTTTATTTCCATTGGCGACTCCTAGAGGCAGTTGTGTTAAATTGCCCACTACAAAGTGTCTTTGAGCCGTGCAATGGCAGCTGTATGAGATTGGTTCATCTGCATGTCAAGCAGGTATATAAGGTTTTCATACCATAAAGTTGACCAGCCAAACATTAAGGAGCAACTTGCAGCGGTCGCTGGTTTTCCCAATGTAATCGAAGCGATCTACTGCACACACATTGCTATAAAGGCACCATCTGAAGATGAATTTGAGTATGTGAATCCGAAACATTTTTATTCAATAAATGTGCAAATAAAATATGATGCACACACTTATTATTGATTCCTACTTGTCTTCCTCGGGATGAAGAGTAGGCAAAATCTGATATGTAGTGGGGAAAATAAAGAAGAATGACTTTATCAGACGTTGGATTCGAACTGAGTTCATGCTCGAACGTGTCAAAACATGTTGCCATGAGCTTCACAAGCTAAGCCACTCACACTACTAAAGACACTATGAAATTTTTGACTATTTATTTTTTAATCCACTCAGTGCGATGTTCAGACTGTATCAGCTAAACTCTCACTGTATTGTTTTGTTTTGTTAATAATTCCGGAGGACAAACTTACAAATAACTTTGTTTTTCTCCGGTCTACCTCCGAAAGCAGCACCTCCAATTCACATTCTGTTCAAAGTTTCTCTTTTTGCTTGCATTTACCATTGCTTTTTTGTTTGGTTTTGCCAAAGTATAGTCATTAGCATATTCATACGGGGGAGGAGGCAGGGAGGGGTTTTGCGCTAGTGCATGTTGCACTCATATTCAAGTTCATTCAGATGTACGAAGGGAATATGCATGAGATTCAGCGTATGCAGTGTTTCACACACCTGAATTTTTTACTGCGGATGCACATTTACAGCTTTGTGCGTACGTGATGTTTTAGTATGAATTTAACGCAAGTCTTCGTGCATGAGGCCCCTGTTTTTTAATACTAAACAGAAAAAAAACACAAGAAGCATGTGATTAAATGATGGCAATTATTAAGTAAACATTAAGTTAGAATTTAGCCAATATGCTTCAATGAACAAGAAAATAAAGAAAAAAAAAAAACTTATATGAAAAATAACTGTATTCCTAGATACTATGCATTATACAGGGTTTTTCATCTGGGGTTTTATTTATGTATTTATGATTTATATATATATATATATATATATATATATATATATATATATATATATATATATATATATATATATATATATATATATATATATTAATATTGGCAAATCTGTGTTAGTCAAAGCGACTAATCAATCCTCATTTAGTTAAATTTTTTGACTCAAGGTTTGAATGCCAAACATATTTAATTATATATTTGTTTTCTCTAAATAATTAATCTCAATAATTCACTGAAAGTCTGTATCACAAAAACAAAGAAATTAATGTAACATGGTGTTACACAATTGTATTTAACCCTCATATTATGTTCCAGGTCCAGATTCCAGGCACAATCAGTACAGGTCAAACTGAACCTAAAAGAAACCAACCAACCACATATGAAATCTGTTCAGTTTTTTGACTCAAGGTTTTAATGCCAAACACATTCAATTATTTATTTGTTTTCTCTAAATCATTAATCTAACAATACTTCTCTGAAAGCCTGTATCACTAAAACAAATATATCAATGTTACCCACCAAACAACCCACCAACTAACGAACCACATATCAAATCCAAACATATGCAATTATTGATTAAGCTAAATGAAACCTACCAACCCACCAACCAATCACATATGAAATCAGTTCAGCTTTTTGACTTAAGTTCTGAATGCCAAACATATTCAATTATCTATGTGTTTTCTCTAAATCATTAATCTAACAATAATTCTCTAAAAGCCTGTATCACAAATACAAAGAAATCAATCTTACATGGTGTTACACAATTGTATTTAACCCTGATATTATGTTCCAGGTCCAAATTCCTGGCACAAATTGGATGGGTCAAACTGATCCTAAATGATGCCAACTAACCCACCAACCAACCAACCAACTAATCAACCAACCAACCAATCAACCACATTTGAAATCAGTTTAGTTTTTGACTTAAGGTTGGAATGCCAAACGTATACAATTATTGATTAACCTAAATGAAACCAAACAACCTACCAACCCACCAACCAATCACATATGAAATCAGTTCAGCTTTTCGACTCCAGGTTTGAATGCCAAACATATTCAATTATCAATGTGTTTTCTCTAAATCATTAATCTAACAATAATTCTGTGAAAGTCTGTATCACAAATACAAAGGAATCAATTTTAAATGGTGTTACACAATTGTATTTAACTCTCATAATATGTTCCAGGTCCAAATGGGTCAATCTGATCCTAAATGATACCAACTAACCCACCAACCAACTCACCACCTTGCTAACTAACCAACCAACCACATTAAAAATCAATTTAGTTGCTTGAATGCCAAACATATACAATTATTGATTTGTTTTCTCTAAATAATTAATCTAGCAATAATTCTCTGAAAGCCTGTATCACAAAAACAAAGAAATCAATGTTACCCACCAACCAACCCACCAAACAACCCACCAACTAACCACATATGAAATCAGTTCAGCTTTTCTACTCAAGGTCTAAATGCCAAACATATTCAATTATTGATGTGTTTTCTCTAAATCATTAATCTAACAATAATTCTCTGAGAGTCTGTATCACAAATACGAATAAATCTCTGTTACATGGTGTTACAAAATTGTATTTAACCCTGATATAATGTTCCAGGTCCAAATTCCTGGCACAATTTTTATAACTCAAACTTAACTCAAATGAAACCAACCAACCCATCAGTCAACTAACAAACCAACCAACCAACCAACTTACCACATATGAAATCAGGTGAATATGTAGCATTAAAACTTCTTACAGCAAAATAAACATGAACCATGAAATTAAACAAACAAACATTTCTTTCTTTCTTTCTTTCTTTCTTTCTTTCTTTCTTTCTTTCTTTCTTTCTTTCTTTCTTTCTTTCGGTTGCGCATGTGCTGAGTGAGTGGGCGGAGCTGTGTGTGAGCGTTTGGCGTGTGTGCAGGTACGAAAGATTTACTTTTTCTATCCTTTTTCTCTTCTTTTTGAGGTTGTTGGCTTCATTAGTTTGAGAAAGAGAATCAATTAAACTTATACCGGAGCATCTGCTCTCGGTTTTCGTGTCAGAATGGCTATGACGGGGAGTCGGAGCTTTGATTTTCTGACACGGCGTCATGGGATCAAAGTGGACTCCACTGTTAGTGTGGAGGAGTGTAGTTTGGCTATAGGTGAAGTTGTCGGCACTGAAAGCATCCTGTCAGCATCTCGTATGAATAATGCGATTGTAGTATTCTTAAAGACGGTTGATTTGGCGAATCAATTGGTTGAAAGTGGAATAGTTATTGGTGGAATTTTCACCCCAGTGCTTCCGCTGTCCACCCCATCTAAAAGAATAACTTTGTCCAACGTACCACCTTTTATTTCGAACGAGGTGCTGACCGGAATGCTTTCTCGCTATGGCAAACTTGTTTCCCCGATAAAAATGATTCCTATCGGGTGTAAGTCGCCTTTGTTAAAGCATGTTGTGTCTTTTCGGCGTTACGCCTATATGATTTTGCAGGACAACTTGGATGAATTAGACGTGGCTTTAAACTTTCGTCAGGACGAATTTAATTACGTAATATTTGTGACTACAAACAGCATGAAGTGTTTTTCATGCGGGGAAGTGGGTCATTTAATTCGCTCATGCCCCGGTCGATTAAACCAGCAGTAAGATCAAAATCGTTCACCTGCTGATGCGCGCGACTCTGAGATGCAGAATCGCACGGCCGCTGTGGCAGGTGTTAGTGACGCGCCTAGCACAAGTCTTCCTCAGAAAACTGTACCACAGACAGTAGCTGAGGTGATCATGACTGATAAAAATGATGAGAAAAGAAATGATGTGGTTGATGTGGGAAGAGACGGGCCGTTACAGGTTGGTGAACAGCCTATACAGGCTGCGGTGGATGTATTGCGCAATAGCAGTCTTTCAATAAAGAACAGGATCCGAATTTGGAAATGGATTTAGATGACAGTGCTTTTAAGACGCCTCAGAAGAGACGCTTAAAACAACAGAATACAGGTAAACAGGCTAAAAAGACGGATAATTGCGATCTGAGTCAATCCGAAACTGAGAGTGAGAGCGACTTTTCAGAATGCAGTGTGTCGTGCAGTTTGCCATTAAGCGGTTTTTCTAGCCGGGTTTACACTGTGGATGACATAAAGTCATTTCTTAAAGTGACAAAAAATGCCAGAAATGTAAAAATTGAGGAATATTTCCCAGATATAATGCAATTCATGGAAAAAGCTAAGCTTTTTAAGAGTGAGGGAAGATTCAATAAACAGGAGGTGTATCGACTAGAAAAATTGCTTGGCAAACTTAATGCCCAACCAAGGCTCAGTAATGACAGCACATAAATACGTTCTCCCCTTTTTTCTTTTCTGTTTTTTCTGCTTGGGCTATTTTTGGTTTTGCCTTTCTTTCCTTTCTATGGAGGAGGTTTTTGTGGCTTCTCTTAATGTAAATGGGGCTAGAGATATTAGAAAAAGGTATCAGATATATGAAATAATTAAACAAAAGAGAATTGATGTTTTATGTATTCAAGAAACACATAGTGATGCATTAAACAGTTCTGACTGGGGTAAGGAATTTGATGGGTTATCCATTTTAAGTCATTTGAATTCAACTAGCAGTGGGGTTGCTATTCTATTCTCTAAGAGTTTTGTTCCTGTTTCCTATCAGGTGGATGAAGTCATAAAAGGTAGACTTTTAAAAGTTGATGCCCAGTTTGAAAAATATTCTTTTATTTTTATATGCGTGTATGTTCCAGTTAATGCTTTAGAAAGGATGGTGTTCCTTGATACATTGAGTAATGTTTTAAGTAATTGTGACACTGATAAAGTTTTGTTTTTAGGGGGAGATTTTAATTGTACTGAGAGCATGCTTGATAGAAATCATGTTGAACCACACATGGCTTCACAGAAGCGTCTAATTCAATTAATAAAAACCCATGAAATTGTTGATGTCTGGAGGAATTTTAATGGCAGTCAAAGACAGTATAACTGGGCTCATGCTCGTGACAATCTGATTTCACTAGCAAGATTAGATAGATTTTATTGTTTTAAGCACCAGTTTAATCTTTTTAGAAGCTGTTCAATTTGCCCAGTGAGTTTCTCTGATCACAGTTTGTTACAATGTGTTATATCTCAAAGGTCTATTAAATCAAAAAGTGCATATTGGCATTTTAACAGTAATTTATTGTCTGATAAGCATTTTAAGGAGATTTTTAAAGAGTTCTGGAAGAATTTTAGAAATACAAAAACTTCTTTTCAATGTTTGCAGCAGTGGTGGGAGGTTGCAAAGGTACAGGTTAAACAGCTGTGTCAACAATATACTCTTAATGTCACAGGAGACATTCTCCGTTCAATAAAATCAATTGAAAAGGAGCTGGTAGAGCTTCAAATGCTTGTTGACAACACATCTAATTTGGCTTATTTGGACTCTTTTAATAAAAAGAAAAATATTTTAGGTATTTTTTTGGATACCGTTACACAAGGAGCGCTGGTCAGATCCCGCTATCAGAGTATAGAGTTGATGGATGCACCTTCTAAATTCTTTTTTAATTTAGAGAAAAAAAATGGACAAAGAAGGCTTATACATGCTTTAAAATCAGAAGATGGATCTTTGTTGTCAGAACCTTCTGATATTCGAAAAAGAGCGGTGAGTTTTTATGAGCATTTGTATAAAAGTGATCTAATGCATGAACAAACGACTAATGTCTTCCTTGAAAACTTGCCTCAGCTGTCCCAAGAGGCTAATGCTGAGATCAGTAAGGCCTTAACTCTGGAGGAGTTGGAGGAGGCTCTGCAAAGCATGGAATGTGGGAAAGCACCTGGACTTGATGGGTTGTCGATTGACTTCTATAAGTCCTTTTGGCCGGATGTGGGTCCGGACCTACTAGAGGTGCTCAAAGAAAGCCTGGCCTATGGGCGGCTTCCCACAAGCTGCCGTAGAGCAGTTCTCACGTTACTGCCAAAGAAGGGAGATCTGAACGACATCAAAAACTGGAGACCAGTCAGTTTGTTGTGCAATGATTACAAATTGCTTTCAAAAGTCCTGGCAAATAGATTAGGGGCAGTTTTGGAGCAGGTGATCCATCCTGACCAGACATATTGTATACCTGGTAGACGTATTGTTGACAATATATCCTTTATCAGGGATGTTCTAGACCTTGGCAAAAAGCTTAATTTAGATATTGGTCTTTTGTCGCTTGATCAGGAAAAAGCTTTTGATCGCATCGAGCATAGATATTTATGGGATGCTCTAGAGGCTTTTGGCTTTAGTTCAAGTTTTATCTCAATGGTGAAGGTGTTGTACTGTGACGTTGAGAGTATTTTGAAAGTTAATGGTGACTTATGTGCTCCTTTTAAGGTTTTTAGAGGTGTAAGGCAAGGCTGTGCTTTGTCCGGAATGTTGTATGTTTTAGCAATTGAGCCTTTTTTAATTAAATTAAGAGCAGATTTGCACGGGTTATGTATTCCATCATGTCCAAATGTGTTTAAATTGTCAGCATATGCAGATGATGTTGTTGTTTTAATTAGTTGTCAAGATGATGTTGAATTGCTGTTAAAATTGCTAAATGATTTCAAGGAGTTTTCCTCTACTAAAGTTAATTGGTCTAAAAGCGAGGCAATTTTAATCGGACAATGGTTAAATGGAGAACCAAACCTCCCCGATGGTTTACTTTGGACCAGAGAGGGTTTTAAGTATCTGGGAGTGTTTTTAGGAAATGAAGCAGTTGTACAAAAAAACTTTGAAGGTGTTGTTGAAAAAATAAAAGGCCGTCTTAGTAAATGGAATTTTTTACTTCCAAATATGTCTTACAGAGGCCGCATATTGATAATTAATAATTTGTTGGCATCATCTTTGTGGCATCGGCTAATGTGTGTGGATCCTCCTTTTAATCTTTTGTCAAAAGTTCAGTCAATATTGATAGATTTCTTTTGGGATAAGCTACACTGGGTTCCGAAAGCTGTGTTGTATTTGCCGAAGGAAGAAGGAGGTCATGGACTTGTGCATTTACAGAGCCGAACAGCAGCTTTTCGGCTTCAGTTTGTGCAGAGACTTTTGAATGGACCATTGGACGCAAACTGGAGATCTATAACCTTTTTGCTAATGCAGTCTTTTGGAAATGTGAGCATTGAGAAAACTTTGTTTTGGCTGAATCCTAAAAGGATGGATTTATCCAAACTTCCAATCTTCTACCGTAATATCTTCAAGATATGGACTTTGTTTACTGTGCACAGACCTTTAGACACAACGTCTTTACACTGGCTGCTACAAGAACCTTTAATCTGTGGTTCACGTATGGACATATCCTTTAGGGGATCTTTTCCTGCACTCAACGAAATCCTCTCATCGGCTAAAATAACAACTCTTGGGTGTTTATTAAAGTCAGCTGGAAAAGACTTTAAAAATGCTGACGCAGTTGCTGGACATTTGGGTCTACATTCTAAACGGACAGTTACCAAACTTCTTGAACAATGGAGGGCATCTCTCACAACTGAAGAGATCAGGTTGTTGGAGGACTATTATGAAGGGTTAACTGTTCCAAATTGTAACGATGTTTTCCCGTTTTTGTCATTATCTCCCAACTTAGAAAACTGTGAAGGGGTGTTTTTACATTGTAAAGATGTGACAATAATTTGGCAAGAGTCAGCTTCTGGGAAGGTTTTATATAAAACATGTGTTAAAGTTTTTAATAAAATGGGTCTGAACAATAGAGTGGACACTCCATGGCGTGAGGTTTTAAAATTAAATGAGGATGAGCACCCTCAATGGCGATCACTGTACAAGTCACCATTAACTAAAAGACATGGAGATTTACAGTGGAGAATTTTGCATGGTGCCGTTGCAGTTAATGCTTTTATTTCAATTTTAAATCCTGATGTTGGTCATGACTGCCCTTTCTGCTTGCAGAGAGAAACTGTTTTTCACACGTTTATGCAATGCTCCAGACTTGAGCCTTTGTTTACTGTTTTACAGAATTTGTTTGTATCCTTTGGAGAAACCTTTTCCACTAAAATTTTCATTTGTGGGTTCAAATATGTTCAGAGGAAACGCTTTAAATGTCAGCTTCTCAATTTTTTATTAGGACAAGCTAAGATGGCAGTATATTGTACGAGAAAGCAAAAAATTGAAGGAAATGTGAATCACAACTTGTTGGCAGTTTTTGGTAATTCTGTCAAATCAAGAATTCTAGTTGATTTTAGGTTTTTTAAAGCTATGGATGATCTTCCTTCTTTTGACTTGATGTGGTGTTATGCCGGTGCTCTGTGTGAGATTTATGAAAATGAGTTGGTCTTTGCTCCCATTTTGGATTAATTTATTTCTTTTTTCTCACTTTTTTGTGAGTTGATTGTTTGAATAATGTATTAATGTTTTTGTAATAAAGTGTTGTGAAAATCAATCAAATTTCTTTCTTTCTTTCTTTCTTTCTTTCTTTCTTTCTTTCTTTCTTTCTTTCTTTGTTTTGTTGTTTCTTTCTTTCTTTCTTTCTTTCTTTCTTTCTTTCTTTCTTTCTTTCTTTCTTTCTTTCTTTGTTTTGTTGTTTCTTTCTTTCTTTCTTTCTTTCTTTCTTTGTTTCGTTCTTTCTTTCTTTCTTTCTTTCTTTCTTTCTTTCTTTCTTTCTTTTTTTCTTTCTTTGTTTTGTTGTTTCTTTCTTTCTTTGTTTGTTTTGTTCTTTCTTTCTTTCTTTCTTTCTTTCTTTCTTTCTTTCTTTCTTTCTTTCTTTCTTTCTTTCTTTCTTTTGCGTGTACATGAACCAAATAGCTCATTTTAGTATCAAAATAGACAACACTACATAAGTCATCCTCTCTCAAAGTATTTACTCTAGAGTACATTTGAATTTACAACAGAAACAAGAACATTCATACTTTGGAGTGAAAAATCCAACCGAAATTGTTGTCAGCACAGACTGGTTTCAAGCTCTCATAAACAAAACCTGTCTGAATTAATTTTTGTCAGCTTTGTATTTTGCAAGATGAACCAGAGTTATTTACGGTTGGAGTCCCCATTCAAGTTAATCAAGAGACCTGGTTTCTTGGTATTACCTTTGACAGCGAACTGTCTTATATTCTTCTTATTAAATTATTCAGAGGGAAATGTTTTAGAGCCATAAATGTTTTATACACTTATCCAAAACCAAATAGGGACTTTAACACTTCAGCTTTCATGAATTTGTAGAGAAGTTTGATTTACACAGATCTGGACTTTGAAAGTATAATTTATGGATAAGCCGAATCATACAGAACATCATGAATCAAGGCAGAGAAGTGGCTTTGGGAGCCTACAGAACCTCACCATTTCAAATCATGTATAGACAAAGTCTGTGTAGATGCGAATGAAACTTTCTTGTAAATCAGACACATAAAGTTGGCCCTTTAATATTTTTAAATTCAGCATTCAATAACATGAAGAAAAACTTATCTGGAGATTGAGTGGATTTAAACATTTTGAAATGTACATCTCAAAAATCCACCTGGAGTTAAGAACAAACTCTAAAATCACAAGCAGCTCTGAAATGATCTTAATGATTAACATGTCATTTTTGAAAGTATGAAAATAAGAGTATTTTCTACATTTCGAGGTCAATGCTTAGTCCCCTGGTGGCATTGTTCATATTACCATATTGGTTATTATATATTATTCAAATAAACACCATCACACCATTATTATTATTATTTTTTTTATATTATTAAATGAATTACATACACACTGCAGTTGATTGTGACAGTTCAACTTTTGTAAAAATGGGAACATGGTATGGCTCTACTCATTACAGTTGCCAAATGTTGCTAATAAACAAACACATAAATTAAATAAATGAATGAACAAATAAATAAATGAACAACAAAAATAAATACATAAATTAGTTAATTTATTAATGAACAAGTCTTTTATCATATTATCAAACACTACAATGAAACGCTTTATCTTCCATATTCAAAATCCCCCGTATTTCAAAATATTACTAGTTGCACCTGCCTACTTTATCAATGTGATAACCTTTATACCTTAAAAACCATCAATTAAAATATTGTAAGTGGATATGGCAGCTCTGGATGTGCACTGTCTGCAAATAATCTTGTCAAAATTACTAAATATGATGCCTCCTGTTGATGGGGAAGTAGTACATTTCTATGACCATAATGAGAGTGTCAGTCATAACAAATTAGATATTCCTTAAAGACAGAATCACTGACGTCACTTTCAAATTTAATTATGTAATGCATTTGTTACAATTATATATATATATATGTATATATATATATATATATATATATATATATATATATATATATATATATATATATATATATATATCCAAAATAAATACTGCATTTATTTATTTATTTATTTATTTTTGTTTGTTAGTTTGTTTGCTTGCTTGCTCGTTTTTATGCTTCGTTTGGTCATATGACAGTGTGAGCAAAAGGTGAACTATAACAAAATGTTTATTTTTACATTATTTATTTATTTATTTTTCTTTTTTTAAGACACATCAAATGTTACTAAAGTGGCATGCATTTTGGAGCCAGCATTTGCCCCTATGTAAAATAAACACAAGCCCTGTGTGTAGAAACAGTTTGATATTTACTAAGGGGGTGGAGAGACGCGTCAAAAAGTCAAAGTGATAACCGATGAAAGGATGACCTTTCATTTACGATACATTTATTGTGTAAGGTAAAAAAAAAATGCCAGAGTATCGAAATGCCAAGCTGCCCTCCTCCACAGAGATAGAGGAGATTACTTGATCCCAACTGCCTCACCACACTACCCAAGCAGATGCACAGGCCTCAGTATTGTACTGACAGATGCAATTACACCTTTATTATTTGTTTACTGTTGATGTTAATCAAATGTTCAACTAACATTCTTATATGGGTTATGTTAATATTCTCAAATGACAGAACTTGTATATACAAATCATTATCAACCATACAGTATATTGCAGCTGTTTTTAACTATTGAGCTGATGGTCAAACTGATCTGCAAACACATCTTTTTTTCATATTTTTCATCATCATTTTTCAGCACATAATGTTGAAGTCTGTGAAAAAATCACACAATGCATATAACTTAATAGATCCATATGAGAGGCATCTTTAAGCTGCCATCACAAAAAAAGCCTTTTAAATAAAGTATTAAATACATTTCAAAAGTTCAAAACGTCCTCCTGTCATTCCATTGTTATTACATGTATTTTTTTTCCTGTTTAATTATTTATTTAGTCAGTTAGTTATTTTTGTTTATTTTGTTAGTTTGATGATTTATTTATTTATTTATTTTTGTTTATTTTGTTGGTTTGTTGGTTTGTTTGATTATGTCAGTTGGCATTTCTGTGTGGAGTTTGCATGTTCTCCACATGTTCAACACATTTCTAAACCTAATAGTTTTATTAACTCATTTGTAATAACTGATTTATTTTATCTTTGCCATGATGACAGTAAATTATATTTTACTAAATATTTTTCAAGACACTTCTGTACAGCTTAAAGTGACATTTAAAGTTTTAACTAGGTTAACTACAGGCGAGTTAGGGTAATTAGACAAGTTATTGTGCCTAGTTACCATAATAGTAGGCCAGTTTTAGTGAGGCCAGCAGAGGGCACCCAACCTGCAGTCTGTGTGGGTCCTAATGATGAGACGTTAAACCAAGGTCCGGACTTTAAGTGGTTATTCAAAATCCCAGGATGTCCTTCAAAAAGAGGAGAGGTTTTACCCCGGCATCCTGGCCAAATCTGCCCACTGGTCTCTGTCTAGCATGGCCTCCTAACCCTCCCTATATCATAATTGGCTTTATCACTCTGTTTCCTCTCCACCAATCAGCTGGTGTGTGTCACGGATCTGGAAGGATGAGGGAGTGAGGACTCAAATAAAATATTGAGATGATTTATTATAAATTAAACTAAAACAAAAAAGGATGGACAACAAAAACTGAGGGGAAAAAAAAAACATAACACAAAAGGGTAAACAAACTTGGCTGGGCTGGTAAGACAGGACTGAAGCACGAACATAGAGAATTATAGACGCCGAACTGGCACAGGACAGCAGACATGCGGAGAATATAAGTAGAAGTAAATAAACACACAAACAGATAAAAACAATTGACTAATAATGGGTTAACAAGGAGGGTGGGACAAGACAATAGACGGTAGAGCTCAACACAAGCCTTGTGCTCACATAAAATGAGACTAGAACACGCAGCCAATGAGAGAACTCATTAAGTGCTTGTTCACAAGACAATACACAAGCACAACACTAAAGAACGCGACCACAATGTAAACATCCAGTCACGTGCTTTGCCAACATAAACAGACGCAAGACACAAGCACACGATAAATGAAAACACCTTACCGTGCGCTCACACATATGCAATGCGCATGTTTCATCTCAGCGCCAACCGAAACCAAAACCAACCGGACTGAGACGCTGAGAATGAAACTGCACTATGCAGACAAAACAAAACACAAACAAGAGTACAAGAGCGCATCCCAAGCACGCACAGACCTCGTCTGCACATGCCAAAGCACAGACAAAGCTAGTGTCTGGACACTGCCACCAAAACAAGAATTTACAAGACAAGAGTGGCAGAACCCTTACAGTGTGTGGTGTGCGGTCTGGCGCAATATAAGTAACATAAAGAAAGCATCCCTGCCTAACCTAAAATTGTTAGTTGGGTATTATAACAGCACAAACTCCTTTCCTCCGGGATTCCTTCGGAAGCGTATTAAACCACATGGCTCACAAATGAAATTGACAGCTGAGTATATCTGACTCAGAGCAGTGGGAGAACTCATGCAGCAAAACACCACACAGGAGCATCACTTCTTAAACTTCTAGAGGCTCTGGCCACGATAAACATGTACCAAGCTCCCACTGAGCAGCATATTACAGGATTGCTGTCTGTCTGCTGGCCGGCTCAACTTTTTCTTTCTTTAGTTGTCGTCCCTACAGGCGGCTGTTCAAGTCAATCTGGGTCGAAGCTTTCCAAATGCATACAAATGTCCTGCCTATATGAACACAAGCCCCATTCCATATTATTTAAAGAATATTACTGATATGGATAAACACACATTAAATAACAATCCCAACCGTAATAATGTTAAAATAATGATAAAATGCCAAAAGTTAGAGTAATCTATATGCACTCAAAATGTTATGTTTTATGCTTGTTCAAACTTGTTTAAAAATGTTTTTTTTTTGGGGGGACAACTTAATTGTGTTATGTTCTATCAACTTGAAATTATATAAATACATCTATCTATCTATCTATCTATCTATCTATCTATCTATCTATCTATCTATCTATCTATCTATCTATCTATCTATCTATCTATCTATCGATCTATCGATCTATCTATCTATCTATCTAAACAACTTAAACTTCGACTTAAAACATTATAATTGCTATTTTTTTCTCCCATATAATGTCTACTAAAATATTACTTTACAAATTGTACTGTAAATAAATAACATGAACATTTGCAAATTATGCAATATTATTACTGAAATTATTATTAAAAAAGCATGAATATATATATATATATATATATATATATATATATATATATATATATATATATATATATATATATATATATATATATATATTTTTTTTTTTTTTTTTTTTTTTTTTTACAACTTTTCCAGCATATGTTTTACGCAGTGGATGCCCTTCTAGCTGCAACCCAACACTGGGGAACACTCATGCACTATCATTCACACACATACACAACAGTTTTATCTTACCCAGTTCATCTGACTTGTGGGGTAAACTGGAGCATGTGGAGCAAACTCCACACAGAAATGCCAACTGACTCATGCGAAGCGACCTTCTTGCTGTGAGGCAACAGCATTACCTACTGCATCAACGCGTCACCCTATATATATATATATATATATATATATATATATATATATATATATATATATATATATATATATATATATTCAATGATGAGCTACAAACTTCCAACATATCTCATATCAACACTATCTTAAATGGTCTAGTGGATTCTGCGTGTGCAAAGACTAACTGTGCAGCAAATGACCAGAGTTCAAATCCCGACTTGTGCAAATATTCTGAAACAATGTCTTGATGTATTTTATTAACGTTTTTTTAATGACTTTATCAATTTATTTTTTTTTTTTCACAAAGTGTTTATTTGAACGTCAGATCAATGTTAAAACAAAACACGTTACAAAAACATTTAAAAACTAATATCTATAGATGCATCACCCTGGATTCTAACCCATTTATTTCTGCATGCTAGTCAGGAACTCTCACCGCTTCACTGAATCTCTTAAAACCTCAACTCTACAATGTGGGGTTTAATATCTCAATTTGTTTAACTGTTTCTTTGCTAAAGCTGTTTCAGAGCTATACATAAAAATGGCCTTTAGTTGTCACTGTAGATACAGGTTTCAAAATGTTTCAAAGCTTCGGCACATTTGCTTTGACTGTTTCAATGTTTCATGAAGCCTCACTTTGCCCACCACTACAAATAACAGGTAAATGGTCAGTTCTGGAGGCAAACAATGTAAGCAATAAACAAACAAAGCAAAGATCTGTACACGGCAAGACAAGGTAAAGAATCTGCATTGTAATGTTCATAAACCGTATACCAAGACTCAGACCTGATGTGTGTGTGTGTGTGTGTGTGTGTGTGTGTGTGTGTGTGTACTGTATAAATAGTGATTTTATTTAGTTCATGAACAGCTTCAGCTGTGTGTTAGCAATCAGCAGACAACCGGAACAGGTGTGAGTGTGTGGTGCATGACTGGATTTGGAGTCCATGTATTGGCGGTTTTGTAGTTCTTTAGGGATCTGTGTTTAACCAGTGATCTACCAGGATTAGATCGCTGGTGATTGCGACAGAAAGTATATGCAAAAATCAAAATTGAGTAATTCTAATTCTTTGAAATATGGAGTTTATTTATTAGTTATGATTTATTTATTTATTTATTTATTTATTTATTTATTTATTTTGATCTTTGTAATAACTAGACAAATGTATTATTCTGTTCATCATAGTTACAAGTTAAATCTAACATTTGAATAATGTAAAATCATGTGTTTTGTATTTTTACAAATAAGCATGCTGTCAATTCTGTTTACTTACCATGAAAATTGTAGGCTGTAAAAAGCATTATCCAATGTTTCTGGCATCTTTAAAAAAGACACAAAGAGGGAAAAAGATAATCATAATTGAAAGACGTTGATGGTTATAGGAGTGAACAGGCATCTTTGTGTAGTCAAAGGCAGCAGGGGACCGTAATGTCCACTCCACAGTTGGCAACAACAGATCCGCTGTGTCTCATCTGTTCCAATTGAGTCTTGTGCCTCCTCAAATATCGCAACGCTTCTATTAACTACGAAGATAGCAGTAGCAGTCACATTGTGGCCCACTCGGCACAGATCCAATAAAAAACAAAACACGCCAAATGTGCATATTGTTCAACTGCGGTCCTTCAATATTGTGAAGACAGGGTGAATAACTGAAAATAGAACATTATGCTGGAAGAAATCACTTCAGAAATAAATTTGTTAAAGAAATGTGTATTTCTTTATGTGGATTTTGTCAGTGGTTTAGTTGTACATGCATGGTTGTACATATGGAAGTAACAATACATAGTGTGAATGTTTTAAATAAGCTACACAGTGGCACAGTGTGTCAGTGGTTAGCACTGTCGCATCACAGCGCAAGAAGATCGCTTGTCTTGTTTGCATGTTCTCAGCGTTTTTGCACAAGTTTCCTCGAGATGCTCCAGTTTGTATTCTGTGATGTGTATGTGTGAATGTGAGAGTGTATGGGTGTTTCCAAGTACTGGGTTGCAGCTGTAAGGGCATCCACTGCATAAAACAGATGCTGGATAAGTTTGTGGTTCATTCTTCTGTGACAACCACTGATAAATAAAGAGACTAAGTCAAAGGAAAACGAATGAAGTAAGCAACTGACTAAATGAATGATTTAATAAATAAACAAACAAACAGATAAATAAATGTAACCATTAGGAATTGCAGAGCCATTAATATCTACCCAAAATTTAAATTAATAAATTAATAAAAGTCAGATAATTGTTTATTGGAATTTATTATCTAGTACCTTGTGTCAACTAATGTAGCTGTTTCTATGGGTAGGTGGCAGTGGGAGTGTTGTCACAGTGTTAAAAAAAATCCCGCCACTGCACTTTTGTCATTCATTCATTGTTTTAAGGAGTTGAAGCTCATGAGATAATACATAAAGTTTTGCAATACTGAATAGCTCTACTAATGAAGCTTAATATTTGTTTTCACAGTAAAAATGTGTGTAGTTTTGGTGAAATAAAATAACCGTAAACAATAAAATGTGTCATCTTAGTCATCTTTCAAAATATTTATCTAGATATTATATATCCAGTCACATCTAGTTAAATCGCAGTTCATGCATCTAGCTTCTGAATTTTTTAGCTATATTTTACTGTAACATGGGTGTTCAGAGGGTGTATTAGTCCTTTTTTGCAGCTAGAAGAATATCCGCTGTGTAAGACATATACAGGATATGTTGATGGTTCATTCCAATGTGGTGACCCCTGAAGAATATCTAAGGGACTAAGGGACTAAGCCGAAATGTATTTATTGACTCATTCATGTATTTATTTATTGTGTTATTGTTGGCTGTTTTGATGCATTTCAAAACAAACAAACAAACAAATACATACAAGAATGATTGAAGGAATGAATGAATTAAGCAATCCAAATAAATAAACAAATAAATAAATAAAAAATAATAATTGATTAATTAATTGATTAATTAATTAATTAATTTCAATATTAGTATTGCATTTATTTATTAAATATATTATTGGTTATTAACATTATAATTATAGCTTATTATTATTTGTATAACAATAATAATAATATTAATAAAAAAATAATAATAATAATAATTATTATTATTATTATTAATAATAATTGATTTTTTTTTCACATGTATTTCCAACTATCCCACTCAAAACGCATTTGTCTCTCTTTTAATGAATGTGAACGTGTTCTGTGCTTAAAGGCTTAGTACTCTTTCCGACTACAAGAAAGATAAACAGCTTTAATCATCGCATGTGTACATATGTAGATAGTTCAAAGCCATTTTTGCCACTAGACTCCAAAGTTCTCCGGGAGTAATCCCTGTAGACTTTCCCCCAGCCACACTCATCCACTGCAGGCGATGTTCACACTGTCATCTCTTCTATCTCATTACCCTATTTCAACAGACTGCCTGTCAATCAGCATGTTTGCCAGCTGGAGGGATGTACTTTATTAGATTGCTGTATGATTGACAGGAACGAGGTGCAAGGGTTAAAAGAAAGCTGTAAAACATGTGGAACGTAAGAGGCGACGTTCTCTGTTTTTTTTGCCTGTTGGGAGACGAGGCTACAAACAAAAAATAGGAACGGGTGCTTTGGATTCTTGCCATGGCTGCTCCCCCCCTCTTTCACCCAGACACAGATTGTAAAAACAAGCAGAGGTATGATGATGCACTGGCGGTATTCGTTACATAAATTGCATCTCATTACTCATTCACACTTTCTGAGAAGTTGAAACTGAGCCATTACTCTCTGTCAGAAATTGCAAGTTGACAAGAGTATCACATATACGCTAATGATATTCTCTTCCGCCATGTGTGCGTGTTTTATTTATTTTTCATCTGAAGTTTACAGAAACCAAATTATAGACTGAGGATGTGCTTGCATGTTTCCCCCCTCTAGCAAACAAGCAAATAAAGTAGTTAAAATTAATTAAAATAAACAAAATAAAACATTTAGTACTGGCTCTCTTACTGTTCACACTGTCACAAGACCAATTCTAAAGATACATCTCAGCAGGCAAACAACATCAAAAGATGTTAATTTTAGGTTAGATTTAGGTCATGACATCAGGTAACCAAAATCCAATGTCTGGACTGTGTCTCAGGACAACGTTAGTTTGACGTTCAATAATGACGTCAAATGACATTGTTATTTGGTTGATTTTAGGTTGTGTTGGAAAGTGACCAAAATCCAATGTCTGATAGATATCATAGTGGGAACGTTCACACAGCGTCAAGGTGTATCATGGGTAGACATTGATATTTGGTTGATTTCAGGTTGGACATAGACGTTGGCCTGATGTTGGATTCTGACTTCAACTCGAACAACGTCATGTTGACGTCCTGTGCCTGCAGGTATATATTCATAAATACACACGTATATGCAATCACGGGTGTGCTGATACGATGCGATATGATACGAAACCATTTTCTTCTACATATCAATATTCTTTCAGTAATACTTTGATATGCATTCCAGTTTTATCAACTGTTTTGTTACTTTTATTTTATTTTTTTATGTATATATATTTTATTTTATTATTTATACAATAAATGCGCTATATAAATACACATTACATTACATTACAATATATGACATTAGTTTTAATATATTTAGTTTTCGTTTTAGTTAACAGAACCAGTGTTAGGCCCGTTCCTATAAAATAGTAATTAGCTATAGTTACTTGTCACAAATAGTAACTATATTAGTACATAATTATAAACATAGCTAATTACCAGGGAAAGAAACTATTGCATTACTTGTAAAACATTGTACACTTATATACACTATTTTAATGTTGTTATGGGACAATGTGAGAGACAACGATCAAATTCCACATATCATTATAAAGACTATTATTACCACTGAAAGAAATATGCATTTACTCACTCTTCAAATATTCTGTTGTTTTCTAACTGTTTGCACAAAAAAATACAATAGATGGTTTAGGACTTAACAGAAATGAGATATTATTTTGTTTAATTCTGTCTGAGTAATAAGTGTATGTGATGGAGAAAATTCATGTTTAAGTTGTAACGGGGGATACAGTAATCCAATTAATAGTTTGTTACTGAAGTATCGCCATAAGTAAAACTGTTTATTTATAGTGTCATTATCCCCATCCCTGAACAGAAGACAGGGCAATGCTGACCAGGGCAAAGTTTATAGTTTTTTTTTTTTTTTTCTTTTTCAAATAAAGAAAAGTACAACTTTTCCGTATAGTTTTTTTTTTTTTTTTTTTTGCATATAATTATACACTTGACTAATATGTTTGACTGCAAGATCTACAGGCAGATGTGTCTGTATATCCCTGGCATATAAGGGGCCCTGAGCAGACCATGTTATAGTAAAAAAAACATAAATAAATAAAAATAAATAATAAAAATCCATTCAAGTTTTAAATAACAACTATAAACAGATTAATATACTGCATTATTATGCGAGAGGAAAAACGAGAGAGATGACTGAAAGACTGTGATTGACTTTCATATCTCTAATCATTAAAAAATAAAATAAAATAAATAAAAATAAAAACATCTTTAGATCAATCTCATTTTAATATAGCATTAGTTTCAGTCCCTTAAATGGGATTCATCATGAGAATGCTGTTTGCTCTATTTCAATACCAAAGTCTTTAGTACTTACTATATATGACATCTGATGGAAGAACAATGTGACATGAACTGTCAGTCAAAAAAATTAAATAATAATAATAAAAAATGAAAAAATAATAAAGCAATTTCATGTAAGTTTACTACTATTTTGCTTTAGTGTCTAATTTAATGAATCCATACAATCTTATAGCTGCATTTTAGTAAATTTGGGTTTAATAGCATGTCTTCTTCATAAAATAATAATAATAATAATAATAATAATAATAATAATAATAACAATAATAATAATACTAATTAAATTAAAACAAATTAGCCATTTTGCCAGGGTGTAAAATGTGGTATATAATTTAAACTACACTTTGAAGAATTCCTTTGTCAAATACAAAAAAATACCTGCTGTGATGACACTGCAACTATGAAGAGAAAGAAAAGAAAAAAAAAACAGATATGCTAGAACATTCATGTGTGTGTGTGTATATATATATATATATATATATATATATATATATATATATATATATATATATATATATATATATATATATATATATATGAACCCTTCATACATACAGAGCTAATGTATTAATTAAATAGTGTTTCCTGAATTAACAAAGGAACGCTTTAATGTTTTAAACCATATGTTGGTTCCTATACTTGTAAAATAAATAAATAGATAAAGAAATAAAAAACACGTCTTTAAATGTGGATTATATTAAATACATTTCCTCAAACCCAAAGTTACAAAACCGTGTACAAAACAAACAGTGTTGTCACCACAACTATTGGTATTATTTCTTTATCACACTTTTTTCTTCTTTTTCTAGTTGCTAGTTAAAAATAGGCAGTTATTTAGCATATCAAAGACTGAAACTTGAGAGAGGCAGACACAAAAACCAGAACAACCCTGTATTCACAGAGCAAAGGCTGTCACTTCACACTAAACACCCAGACTGAAAGTGTTTACCCCATATCTTGGTATACACAGACATTTGAAAAAAAAAAAAAAAAATGAACAACTGCTATACTGCTGCCCACCTTATAAGTGAACGAAGCCCCTCGGGGCTCTTTGTTGTTGTACTTGTTGTTGAAGAGGGAATTTCTTGTTATTTCCATCTCTCTAAGCAATAAGCTTTAATAATTTTCTAGGAGGTGTGGACAACCCTTATATATTTCAGATTTTCATATAATATAATATAATATAATTTCTTTCATTCTTTTATTTTTTATTTATTTATTTTTTTTAATTAGACCAATTGAATCTTAGTAGCATGACTGACTCTAGTCATCACAATGTATCAAAAAAGGGGTTATAAATTAATGCATAATAATAATATTAATAATATTAACAATAATAATAAGAAGAGGAATAATGATAATAACAATAATAATAAAAAACAGATTATCAGGTCAAAACATGTTAAAGACTCATTTTAATGAACACAATTCGTTTTTAATTATTTATTGTAGGCTATTATTATTTATTTTTTAAAGTATTAAATTGTTCATAAGCTCATGCAAACATTGAAACAACACAAACCAACTGCAAAATAGCAATCTATTGATGTAAATGATAATTATAACACAGGAAATAATTTAAACTATACCTGATATTTATCAAATAAAAATAAATAAAAGAAAAACTCTTGTCCTGAGAACACAGCTACATTTTTTGTTAGTTTCCGTTTGTTCTAAACTGTAGACACACACACACACACACACACGCACGCACGCACGCACGCACACACGCACACACACACACACACACACACACACACACACATTATCATTCATGTAATTGGATCAGAAATCAGTCTTGTAAACGGACAATGTGCCATTCACGCTGTTTACCAATAATTCCGATCCAGCAGATCATCTACTAGGATGCAATCCATTTTATGAGCAGAATCTCGCTTATTTCTGCCAGATGAGGGCGCCGTGTTTGATCATATTCCTTCTTGGTTCCACATTAACCCACTGCAGAAACATGCAAGACGTGTCAGACAGGGATGCTCCATCCATGCCCCTAACTCAGCTATTATTTCTTTTCTTAATTATCCGTATTACTAGTTTAATAACAAATGTTTACAATTCAGGAGCTTGCATGACGTATTATCAATTAAACACATGCATGACCTCAAATCAAGTTAGTGGAAGACACAAGAAGTCGATAAAACCATGCACCTGTTGTCTATCAGGAATGAATCACAATCCCTGGCGAACTGTCAAACTATTAAGATTTATTGCTGTTCTTGCAACAGCTCAAACTACTAGGGTGACTTTGTCGCAGTTTCTGGATGCGGTGCCGTGGAGCCATGTCATTTTACAATTGTAATAAAATAAGGAAAAAATAAAGAAACCCACGCGTTAAATCCTCTCGCGCTGCTGCCAGGCAACCGGGCGCGTACAAGCTGGCCTTGATCCAACTAAAGATTACGCGTCACCATTTCCAGAGATCCCTCAACCAAAGACACGACAGGGAGAGAGAAAAAAAGAGCTTTATAATGTTCACTGTTAAGTGACATCTCAAGTTGAATTTTCTTCCTTAATATTCTCTCCCTTTTAACGCGATTGATTCTTTTTCGCATGCAAGCACGCTCACACCTGTGACAGAAATGCTGTAAAATGAAGAATAAAGACATAAAATAAAATAACAGGAGATTAATCCTCACGCGCTGCTATCAGGAAATCTGTTTTGCTCGCACAAACTGGCCAGGATCCAAATAAAGATTACGCGCCAACATTTTCTGAGTTCCCGCAATGAAAGACACTAGCAGAACGCTTTATAATGTTTGCTATCGAATGTTTAAGAGGTGACTGAAGTTGAATTTTGTTTCTTAATATTTTCGCCCTGTTAACCCCCCTCCCCTCGCGCGCTCTCCTCGCTTTCTCCCGCTGCCTTTCCATTGCTCTCTCTCTCTCTCCTCCTCTCTCACCCCCTCTCTCCCTCTCTCTGCATCTCTGCATTTTCTCTCCTCCCGCTTCACAGTGTGGGAAGCTCAATGCAGCAACAAAACCAACATACTTAGAAGAAGAAGAGATGGAATAGTTGGTTTATAAGACTGGTCTCATTATCCGGACGAGGACTGCACCAACAACACTTATTTTAATGATGAGGCGTAGAGTGGCATCTCTTTTTCGAGCGTATTTTACACAGCTGAATTATTAATTTCCTCGTCGGACTGACATCAGAGCACGTAGTTTCTTTTTTCCTCTTATCTCGCAACTTGCATAATCCCAAGAAGAGGCAGGAATTCAACTGGAGTCGGTTTCCGATTTTCGGCAATCGGGTTGAGCCGCGACGCGCGATGGATTGTTGCGATTAATTTATTAAGATCTGTATCAGTTTTTTATTTATTTATTTTTTCTCCCCTCTTCCGAACTGTTGAGCGAACTGTCCGTTCAAATAGCCTCCAAACTGATGTTCAGTTCATTCAACGGAAGAATGTTGGACTTGTTTTGCATCCAAATTTGCCACTTGCCGTTTCTCCATTTCCACTTCGGGTTTGAAACGATTTCATTCTTCAGCGCAAATACGCAGCGCAGTGTTTGAGATGCCTCAAAAGAGCTCAATAACCTTGGGATTTTATGACACATTATATGTTTTGTACAAGTGGAGCTTGACGAGAGAGGCTGAGACTGAAATTTGAACCTGACTGAATGGGAATAGTCCCTCTCTTGGCGTTCCCAATGTCCGGTGTAATCTGAAAAGGAGGATAAATGAACATTGCCGGTGAGTGTTCAATTATTATTATTTTTATTTATTAAAATGTTTGTTGGCAAAGCTTAAGAATTCATCATCATTATCTAGATTCACCCTATTAAAAATAATGGTTTCATGAGGAGGATAATGCTGTCTTCTGTATGCGATGGCCAGAGACTTTTTTTCCCTCATCGATTCACTGAAGCACACACACATACACGCGCAAAAAAAGAAAAAAAAAAGAAAAAACGCTGATGCATACATTCATTGCGGTGTTATCACACTACGGCAGTCTATTAAAATTGCATTTTAAACAATTGTTGTGCTTGAACATACAAAATAATTTATTTTCATGGTTGGCTCCCTTTTTTTTTAATCCAAAATGCACATAACAGGTTTTCCAACTTCTTTGTATGTGCAGAGGGCTTTCTAAACACCCCTGCTGTAAGATTGTGGCATTAGCTCTGTGAATCAATGGGAAATAGGCATGTGTTTTGATTGTTTGTTTGTTTTTCCCCCCTCTAAGGTTTCTAAATGGTTTACTGGGGGATTTGTAAAAGGCAAAATGCTGCTGCTTGTTCTGTTGGCCTTTTCCATATCGGGTTCATTTTGTGACTTGGATTCGGACCTCAGAGCTGAGACCTGCAGCGCTTGCTCCTGCATGTCCATCGAGAACGTCCTCTATGTGAACTGTGAGAAAATAACTGTGTACAGACCTACACAGCTGCATCCGCCAGCATCCAGCCTCTACCATTTGAATTTCCAGAACAACCTTTTGTACATCCTTTACCCCAACTCTTTTGTGAATTTCACACACGCAGTCTCACTCCAGCTGGGGAACAACAAACTCCAGAACATTGAGGGAGGGGCCTTTGTGGGGCTCAGTGCTTTGAAACAGTTGCACTTAAATAACAATGAGTTAAAAGAGCTACGTGCTGACACTTTCCGAGGGATTGAAAACTTGGAATACCTCCAGGCTGACTACAATTTAATCAAGTTTATTGAGAAAGGAGCCTTCAACAAATTACATAAACTGAAGGTTCTCATTTTAAATGACAATCTAATTCAAAGCCTACCTGAGAACATTTTCCGATTCGCCTCCCTTACTCACTTGGACATAAGAGGGAATAGGATACAGAAGCTTCCTTATCTTGGGGTTCTGGAGCACATTGGGCGCATAGTGGAATTGCAGTTGGATGACAACCCGTGGAATTGCACTTGTGATTTGTTACCTTTGAAAGCTTGGTTGGAAAATATGCCCTATAACATTTTCATTGGGGAGGCCATCTGTGAGACCCCCAGTGACTTGTATGGCCGACTCTTGAAGGAGACTAACAAGCAGGAGCTGTGCCCCATGGGTACAGGCAGTGACTTTGATGTACGGATGCCCCCCTCCCAGCCAGAGGGTGGGCTAACTATGTCTAACGTGGCACCTTCAACCATAGCACCTTTAGTGACCAAAGCACCCAAAACCACCAATCCCTCCAAAATATATGGCAACGGTATTGTCGCTGGCAACCCAGCTGGTAAAAATGGCCAAATTGTGTCCTATCAAACACGAATCCCTCCCCTTTCTTGTCCCCAGCCCTGCACGTGCAAAGCTCACCCCTCTGATTTTGGCATTAGTGTCAGCTGTCAAGAGAGAAACATCCAGAGCCTGGCAGATCTTATACCTAAACCACCAAATGCCAAGAAATTGCATCTTAGTGGCAATTACATCCGAGATATCAGTCCCACGGACTTCCAAGGGTTTGAGGGTTTAGATTTATTGCATTTGGGCAGCAATCAAATATCCACAGTCCAAAAAGGTGTCTTTGCAAATCTCACCAATCTCCGTAGGCTGTACCTAAATGGAAATCAGCTCGAGCAGCTGCACCCTGAAATGTTTCTTGGGCTTAGTAACCTCCAATATCTCTATTTGGAGTACAATGCCATAAAGGAGGTGTTAGCAGGGACATTTGACTCTATGCCAAATTTGCAGCTCTTGTACCTGAATAACAATGTGCTCAGAAGCTTGCCTGCGTACATCTTTGCTGGGGTTTCTCTTGCCAGATTGAATCTAAAGAACAACCACTTCATGACTCTGCCTGTGAGTGGCGTCCTAGACCAGCTCAAATCTCTCACTCAGATAGACTTGGATGGCAACCCTTGGGAATGCTCCTGTGATTTAGTGGCTTTGAAACTGTGGCTCGAAAAACTGAATGAAGGGGTCGCAGCCAAAGGGGTCAAGTGTGCGTCTCCAGTGCAGTTCTCCAACATTGAGCTGAGAGAGCTGAAAAATGAGATCATGTGCCCGAAGCTCATAGCCAGGCCTCCTTTCATCCTGACTAGTGCCACCCCTGTTCTCACATCATTGTCACCTGCAGGAGTTGGCAAGGCACCCCCCAGTGGCCCTGTACCCCTGTCTATTATGATCCTGAGCATACTGGTTGTACTGATCCTCACTGTCTTTGTGGCCTTCTGCCTGCTGGTCTTTGTGCTGAGACGGAACAAAAAGCCAGCAGGGAGACAGGAGGGTCTCGGCAACCAGGAGTGCGGCTCGATGCCTCTCCAGATCAGGAGGCACAATCACAAATCAAACAAGGACGACCTGGGTGGAGAGACCTTCATCCCACAGACCATCGAGCACATGAGTAAAGCTCATACGTGTGGAATTAGAGACTCTGATTCAGGCTACAAATTTATAGACTCAGAGAGACAGAAAATGATGTTACGCAACAGTGCAGACCAAGACAAGGACTCTCTATCCCTGGACCCCAGGAAGAGATTAAGCACCATCGACGAGCTGGACGAGTTCTTACCGGGACGAGACACCATGTTTCTTCACAACTTCATGGAGAGCAAAAAGGATTTCAGCAGTATAGGGGTGAGTGGCTTTGAGATCCGTTACCCCGAGAAACCACATGACAAAAAAATGAAAAAGTCATTAATAGGGGGCAACCACAGTAAGATAGTGATTGAACAGCGTAAAAGTGATTATTATGAACTAAAGGCAAAAATGGGGACCCCAGACTACCTTCAAGTACTAGAGGAACAGACAGCCCTCAGTAAATTCTAGAACAGCATCTGCATCTGTCCCGTAATGACAAAAGTGCCTTAAGACAAATCTTAATGACCAATGGAATACCGGACACATTTCATTTACTCAAAGTGTAACTCCCTTAGAATTGGTGGCTGTGTTAAAAAATAAAAATCACATACCATGTTTATGTTGTAATGCCATTAAGAATTAAGAATCACATCAGTCAGTATCTTTACAAAATAGTCATAGTTTGCTGCTACTGATATGGGTTCCGTCAAATTCTGCTGAACTTTGTTTTTTTTTACCAAATGATTGGGTCATGAAACGGTGTTGAGTGTACTTCATATTGACCCTTCTTCATTGTGTTTGGTTGGAAGTATTTTTAGGCATCTTGGGATGACAAAATCAAATGGAGTGGAAGAATTGGAAGTTGGCACATGCTTGAAAGTGGTGGAATACTGCAGACTCCCCTCTCTTGGATTATATTTTGCCACTTTTGGGGGACTTGAAACTCTTGGATTTGATTAAATCTGAAGGTACTGGCAGCCAACATCCGTACACTTTGGATTATTCCAATTACTTGTAAAGAGCCATTTGATATTGTTCTACTGAAATGTGATTCTTCTTGAAGTGTTTGGTTATGGCACATGACAGGACATTCATGAACTCAAGAGAAACTAAACAGCTGCTTGCCATGTAAGCGTATCTGGATTTATTTTGTAAGTCAACATTATTTGTATTTGTGGGGCAGTTGTGTAAATTACAACAGTCGACAATTAAATTCAACAGTCTCATCTGAAGAAAATAGTGGAAATATGAAAAATCGATAAAAAAGATGACCACTGTCACCAGTCAATTCGTAGTTTAACTTCATATTTAATTTATTTTTCTATGCAGAATTATTTAAAGACTATTGGTACTATTTAACAATTTCAAGGGACATTTTGAATGCTATAAGTGATGCAGGCTCTTAGCCGGAGCTCTAAAATTCTGTTCTGACCTGAGTTACATTCTGAATTCTGCTGGTGGCGGATAGATGGCGGTGATGATGTCATTTTCACTGTCACGTTGCACGAGGTGAGGCCTCCTAGCGTATCACGTCTAACAGTTTGCTTATTCTTATATCCCAGAGCAACTTGTAAAACGTTTTTTATTAACAATATGCAACCAAATAAGTGTGCATTAACGTGATATGATTCTGGATAGAGCGAGCGGCATTGTGGAAATGATTCATTTGATGTAATTTATTGGCTTTGTGGAGAGGATTGTGTTTTATCGACATGACTGTGAGACCCAACTCACCTTATAAAAAGGCAGATTTGGTCAGAATCATATCACTTTTCATGTGCAATATTATTACGCTCAATCATGTTAGCTTAAAATCTTATTTTGTTTGTCAGTTCAGATTAATATTGCAGAGAGAAAGCTTGATTTTTTTAAAGGGGAAAGGCTTATGTTTCATTCAGTCTTTATTTGAAGAATTAAGTTAACGATTGTTTATTAGAATGTACCATGAGAGATAAAAATAAATACAATTTTATATCAGTCATGAGAAATCTGTATATTGGTTATTAATTTCATTGTGCAATCCTGTTGAGGTCAAGGTATTAAAATCCAATCTAATTTGCTCTGTCTTTTCTTTCTTTCTGCTTTTCTTTGTTTTCTGTTGACAGAAGTGTTATCATGTTTTCTTGATCGTTAAAGTTGCTTCTCAAATAAAAGGCCCTGAATGCTCTTGCAGACAATTTGGAAAATGAAGTGTCTTGTAGATTTTTAATCTACTAACGGAGTTAACCACTCTCTCTTGCTCTCTGCCATAAGGTTCGGGTTTCCAAAGGCCGTAGCTTCTCTGGTTTAAAAAGGGGATTAATCTAAGATGCCGAGGGTCACTTGACTTGAGTTGGCAACAGATAAGAGAAGCAGAACTGTTAGCTGAATTGCCTGCTGCTGATGTTGTGTGTGTGAGAGAAATGTAAGCAGAAAATTCAGCTTGCTTTCATTTGATGATGGCAGGATCATGCTTTGGAGAGTCTCTTGACAGTCCTTCTCATGTACTTCAGTGAAAACATAGAGTACTGAAACCTGAACATCATGCCTCATGTTTTAAATGTTTAAAATAACATTTTGGCTTCATAGGCTCACATTTGTTCAAAAATACATGCAGAAATATGAGTTTTCATCATAATAATTAATGCACACAGTGTGTTGGCCTGCATTGACACATTGAAATTAAGCATTTGAACTCCACTTAAAAAAAGGATTTATAAGGTTTTGTGTTTGGTAACAATCTCACAATAATCTTTATGATGATTTGTTGGAATTGTAGCATGTTTGAGCAAAAAGTCGTATCTTGCTTGCTGTCATGTTAAAATTTGGCATTTTTGACAACATTTTAAGTCATCTGAAACGTTGATGCTTGCAAAAAACAGATTGTGCATTTTATCTTTCATTTAATTGTTTAAACTGAATGATATGTGAATAGCAGATACTGAAATGTGATGGTTTTAATCATGACAGCGCATATGCAGATCATTTTTGTTTCTACCTCCAATTATTATTGTTGTAAATATATCTAACATTAATATAATTAATTAGTACATCACCCATTCAAAATTAATCAAATTTTCAGTGAATATAGACAAGATTTCTTGGTGCATTTAAAGAAAACCGTTGTATTAAACAGTTATATCCATTAAAATAAGAGTTTGGTCACCTAAAATCTTTAGGAATAGAAAAATAATACATTTAAAATTGCAAAAAAAATTACAAACTACACAATTTCAATTACATATTATATTTGTTTACTTTTATATATTTATTTATATATATATATATATATATATATATATATATATATATATATATATATATATATATATATATATATATATATATATATATATATATATATTGTTTAGAAATTATCTATTAAAGATAACAGTTCAGCCCCAAAATAATAATTCATATTTTGTTTTGTTTGCGTGTATGTCGGAATGTCCATCAACTATATTTCCTAAATTTTTGCTATAGCAAGCTTTTCAGCGGCACATTTTTTAGTCATTTAAGATACATTTAAGTGTGATAGTTTGATCTTTTGTAAATTTACATAAGTACATATTTTATTTAAGTTAGCTGTTCATTCTGCTGCGGCGACTCCTGATTAGTTAAGGGACTAAGCCAAAAAGAAAATGAATGAATGAATGAATATATTTTATTTGAATTTTTTTGCTACATAACTGTGTAATTTCACCCTTCTTTTTCAGCAATAATGTTGAAATCAGAATTATAAAACACCCTTTGATTTTTTTTTTCTTTTTTAAATTTTTCCTAAATGATTTTTAACAGAGCAAGAAAATTTTCACAGTATGTCTGATTTTTTTTTTTTTTTTCTTCTGGAGAAAGTCTTATTAGTTTTATTTCGGCTAGAATAAAAGCAGTTTTTGATTTTTTTTAAACACTATTTTAAAGACAAAATTATTTGCCCCTTTAAACTATTTTTTTTTTCTCGATAGTGTACAGAACAAACCATCTCTATACAATAACTTGCCTAATTACCCTAATCTGCTTAGTTAACCTAATCAACCTACAGTAGTTAAGCCTTTACATGTCACTTTAAGCTGTATAGAAGAGTCTTGAAAAATATATTGCACAATATTATTTACTGTCATTATGGCAAAGATAAAATAAATCAGTTGTTAGAAATGAGTAACTAAAACTATTATGTTTAGAAATGTGTTGAAAAAAATCTTCTCTCTTTTAAAGAGAAATTGGGAAAAAATATTAACGGGGGCTAATAATTCTGACTTCAACTGTACATTTAATTATGTTCAAAGCTACATATTTAAGAGTAAAATTTTGCATACTTAACTGAAAATTACACATTTAATCTTAGGGATGACCATAATTTAGTCTTTTTCATACAATCGCTGACATTCTTGTGTTTATTATTGCACTTTAATGGTTTCCTATGGTGCGCTTATATTAGTACTGTTTCTTTGTCAGTAACAAATTCTTCATAAGTAGTTCTCATGTTCATCTAAGATGTGTGTTTGTGTTATTATACTGAATGTATTCTGCCTTTAAGGATAGCATTATGTAGTTTGTGGCATTTAAAATGCTCTTGTAAGTGTAAAACTCTAAGTTCAATTTGACATTTCAGGATGGATTGTTTGCAGTGAAGCTCTGTTTAGAAAGGCTAAGCTTATGGCAGTCAAACGGAGGTTTTCTTGAGATGCTTCCAAGTAAACGAGACATCCTACTGCACTAATTAATGATTGCACTACACAATGTACAATTCTTGACTCATGCCAGATCATGTTTCCTTGACAACTGCATTTGACACTTTTTTCTTTTCTCTTCCTCTTTTTATTTGTGATATAGCTCCATTAAATGAGCCAGGGAAAAAAAGTCATTGGTCCGTGGCTGAACACGTTTCAGTATTACACAGTACATAGTCTCTCTCGTTTTCTCATCACCTGTTTCAGCTCTATTTGACGCAGAAGTGTTTAGCTGCAGCAATATGCGCAACACTGAAGACCACAAATAATGTTCAGAATATTTGGGCACTTTGTCATTAGTCATACATAAGCTCAATGGTTTTGATGCAGTGTGTACATAGCTAAGCATTATAAGTTGCCTTTTAAGCATAGTTCACCCAAACTATGCTATTAATTTGCTTATGTTATTCAAAATAAACAGTACAAAAGAAACTTAAAGACGATTTTAGCTGAAACTGTGAACTTTGGTGAATATTAAAAAAAGTGATTTGTTAATTTTACTTAAACCATTGGCTTTTAAATCTATTAGTTGACCTTACATAAAAAAAGTGAGTAAACATTTTACCTAAATAATATTAAGTACATGCACTTGAGCGACACGGTGGTTAAGTGGTTAGCACTGTTGCCTCACAGCAAGAAGGTCACTGTTTTGAGTCCTGGCTGGACCAGTCGGAGAGTTCTTTCCATGTTTGCATGGGTTTCCTCCAGGTGCTCTGGTTTCCCCCACAGTTCGAAGACATGTGCTACATGTGTGTTTGAATGAGTGTGTATGGGTGTTTGCCAGAACTGGGTTGCTGCTGTAAGGCATCTGCTGTGTAAAACATATGCTGGAATAGTTGGTGGTTCATTCCGCTGTGGTGCTCAATACGTTTTCCCTGTGTCAATTAATTTTATCACACATAACTTAATGTGTAAACTAATTAGATTTGTTTTTTGTTTTTTTTTGCATATATGGATTTCTTTAGCCTTTTCTGGGGAAATTTTCAAGTCAACAACACCTTTAGAAATATGTTTTCTGAGAAAATTCTGAGAAAACCTCTGAAATATAGACTAAGCCAAAAATAAATGAATTAAGTACAATAATTAAGTTAACTTAATTCTTCCTAGTTGCAATGGTCTACTTACTTTTTTAAATAAAGTCAGGTTGTCGATTTTAAGGCAGCAGACTTACTTTAAGAAAAATAATAAATAGCTTTTGACCAGTGCTTAATTTGTAAATAAATAATTTCCAGAACAAAACCAGGAAATAAAAGTTATCGTTACAATTGTCCGCCACAAAATTTCATGTTGATTTATGCAACCTACACTTATTCGCATAGCTACTGCTGTGGCCATCAGTGACGCTGATGCGTACCTCTCAAAAATTGTAACTAAAATTCACAACGATGTGTAGCGCAAGTACTGTGATTGGTCGACTTGGTAGCGCTGATGAGTCTAAGCAGAGGTGTGAGCAGCATGAGCCTGATCCAGTGAGTCTGGAGTCCGGTAAAGGATATACGGATGGAAAATGTGTTTTGTTTACCTTATGATTAAAGTTGTTGCACATCCGCCGTTTACAGCTTCAAAATGAGCGAGCTTAAGTAACTTGTAAATTAAGTATAGCTATTAGAAAAAAAAAAAAAAAAAACAGCGAAGAAACTCGACACAGAGGCACATAAACACCTACTGCCAGCTAGTGTTTCTGAAGTGTTATTGCAGACCAACACACACAGCACACAGAAGTACACGGCTACGTGCATTGCATGCAACATGGGTCACGCTGATCATTTGACATAGAAGTATAAACCAGGCTTAATCGGTTATAATGAAAAAGCATCAAATTTCTGAACGGTTAACATAACGTTATGGGTCAACCAAGAAAAAACAAACAAATATGTAGCTACAAACACAAATCGTATGAAACAGCACTAATCAGTTCGCTGTGATCTGCCAAGTGAAAATGACTCACTCTATCTAATCTTTAGGAAGAGTCCACTGTTACCTTTTCTGTGAATAGAGAGAATCGATTGGCTCATGATCAGATTCACTCGTGGTTTTAAAATAAATATATGCTTGACTATTGATTGAAAATACTAATATTACTTAAATGATTATGCCATTATTTATTTTTGCTGCTCACTGTGCGTGAAACATTAATCACCAACCAGTAAGAGTGATTGCAATTTAAGAAAGCTGATGGATCTTTGTGTGCACACACACACACGTGCAGGTATTCGCCATGCAAAAGTTAATGGATTAATCAAAATAAATACTGGAATGCAAAACACAAATATCTGATATATATATATATATATATATATATATATATATATATATATATATATATATATATATATATATATATATATATATATACAGACAAAACAATCTGTTTACTTCAATCAATCTCCAATCCAGCTGTTGAGCTCAAGTGCATTAGACTCAGACCCAGTACTTATACAAACTCTCTGCTTTAAAGTACAGTTTTCTGTTTAATTCAAAAGAGTTCTATACATTTTGTGGTCCGTACCGACTAGCGCATATAATCCACTTTGTGCTTCTTTCTATTCTGTGATAAAGCAGACTGTACCTACATGCTTTGGTGCTTTATGTGACATTATCGTAATTAGACTCCATAAAGGAAACCACATTCCCATTGTCTATATCCCTATATAGCACTATCCACCAAATGAAAACATTGGCATTGTGTGAAAGAGATTTGTTTGCTTCTAGTTTCCTTAGTGATTGATTTTGCCAGAATTGTCAAACCTAAAGATTTGAATGAATATATATGGCATTTTTTTTTTTTTTTTATTGCTTGAACTTTACTTTTAAACTTTTCAATGTAGGCTTTTTTTTGTGTGTGTGGAGTGCAACTGACTGGCACAATTGTGTATTTAGGGTCTTCTCTGGGTGGAAGCAACACCAGTCGTTTTTGGAGATGTAGAGGACAGCTGCGGAAAAATGGCCCGTTTTGTAGTTTTGGCTTGCCATCTTTTTCAATTTGATTTGAAGGCAGTAAACAAATCACTGCAGCCTGTTCTTGGTGTGACAGGTTTACACAAAGAGTTTTGGTGACAGGAACATCAGGGACGATACAAAAATGCTTTACGTCTCTCTTTAAAAAGTGACATGAGACATGACAGCAGCACAACAGTGATGTTTCACGTGAGCTGGAGAGAGGGAGTGCACACGTGTATGTGTGACTTCTACAGACTTTATTATTAAAGAAAGTTATACAACAGAGATAAAACAAGGAAAATCAGCAAGCATGAAGACCCCCCTCACGCGCGCACACACACACACTAGATATTAATTGCTATACAAGAAAAGCTAATCAAAAAATACATCTGGTGCACAATAAAAGCACTCATAAAGTTTCATTAAAATATAATAACTCTCTGCCTTTAAAATCGTCTTTTTCTTTTATTTTATTTAGATATTTGCTAATAATATACATAGACTAACATTATAGCTTTTTCATCATCACTTCCTGAGATACAAACACATCCTATTGCAAATGTGAAGTACATTGTGAATGCTGTTTCATGTTTTCTTTTAAGAACTCATCAAATTTTAAATGCTTTCCACACTAAAGTGGTTTGTTTCCATTTGAATATGTATCAATTAAGATAAATATGAAGTAAAACAGAGTAAAAAGCACACAAAAAATGTCCAAAATATTAAATATTAATATTTTATTTAATTTTGATTCATTTAAATCTAAATTAACCAAGTTATTTTAACTGTCATAACTTTTAACCATACAGCAACCAACACCAGCAGTCACAGAACCACAACATAAGTGGATCACAGGAAACACTGGCTCTCTCACCCACACTGCACTTAATGTTGCATCTCTTAGACTACCTATTAGAGCAGGGGTGTCCAAACTTTTTCATATGAAGGGGCAAAAAACAAACATTAGGAGCCGCATGCCGAAGATAAATATATTAAACTTTATTACATTAAAGTTACCATGGGCAAGTTCATAAATTATTTCAGAATATTTTAAAATAAATATAAACCATTACATTAAATCGTATTAACTAACGCTGTATAACTTTTTTAAATGACAACTTATTGCAATAAAAACATAAACAATGGCTGTGTCCGAAATGGCATACTTCCATACTACATAGTACGCTAAAATCAGTATTGGAGCCGAGTAGTATGTCTGAATTCATAGAATTCCAAAATCAGTATGCAAGAAGTACCCGAATGACCTGCTACTTCTGGCGAGATTCTGAAGTGCATCCCATGCATTCTGTGCCATGCCATTATGCCCCGCGAGAAAATTCATGAATGGGAGTGAAGTGACGCAATTGACGTGGGTAGATCATGTGACAATGACAAAATGGCAAATTTTGTATATCCAAATTCCTTTTATACCGCTCACATTCATACTATATAGAACATATACTTTTCTAATCGCCAAATAATACGTTTAAATTCAAATGCAGTACCTACTGAGTAGTAGGCGGTTTCAGATGCAGCCCATCACATTTAAAACCATGCCTGCTAACATCTCCCGTCACCCAACTGTTTTGTTATTCTTATTTTATCTCCCGGAAAACTCCCGTAAATTCACACCCCACCCTCCAACATCCCCTGGTCCTAAGATTTTTGGTACAGTCTGTAAGCCCAGGTCACCGACTTTAGTTTAGTATCCGATCACAGCTTTGCATAGTACAGTTACATACCCGGTTCTCAGCTTTGTAATTCACACACCTTACCCCCAACACCCAATACCTCAACCCCCACCACCCTTGTCTCCCGGATTTACAAATGTTAGCAGGTATATTTATAAGACACTGTAGTTCAATGCTGAATAAACTAGTCAAGCACAATCTGCCTTTGACTTAATTTGCTCACTAAAGTGTCTGCATTGTCAGGTGACTGTATGTGCATTATAATAATGTGATGAATTTGCACCATTTCATTGAAACATTTAATTTTAGTTAGTTTTCAACAAACAAACATACAAACGGTTGCATCAAATTTGAATGGATATCGATACCATCTTCATCATCAATCTTCTCAGATGGGATGGTGGGCCAAATCAAAGGTTATCATGGGCCAACTTTGGCCCGCAGGCCTTAGTTTGGGCATCTCTGTATTAAAGTATGTTTTACTTTTGAAATGGGTTATAAATTCATCCCATTTGTTATTTTATATGTTTTATTAAACATAATTAGGTGCTGCTTGTGAATCAGACAAAGCTTCATTGTTTGTTCTTGTTGTCAATTGCGACAAAAATGATCGATAAAGGTGTCTTGATAAACTGCTGTGAGTTTTACTGCAGGCGAAGGGAAGTCAGATTGTCTGGGGAGATTTTGATATAACTTTCCTTCACCTCCTCTTGCGTGTGCTTTGCACTGGTCACTACTAACTGAACGGAGTAGGAGTACACAGTTATGTTTTGTTAAGATGCATATAACATTTACATTTCAAACCCGCCAAAAATTTGTCAATGCCGTTTTTTTCCCGCACAATCAAATTCAAAATCACCCAATCTAGCAAAACTGATTTAAGAGAGAGTTCACGCAAATATGAAAATTCTGTCAACTTTTACTCACTCTATAATTACTAGTTTTTACTATAATTTCCTTTTTTTTATACAATAACACATTTTAAAGAATGCTGATAAATGATAGCTATTAAATTGTTTAACACCAGCTGTGGATGTCAATGGCTAACAATTTCCACAATAGAAAAAAAAAAAAAAACTCATAAAGCTTTGGAACCAATGGAGGATGAGTACATTTTTATTTGTATTTTTTTTTGTGTGTGTGTGTGTCTGTTTGTGTGTGTGTGTGTGTGTGTGTGTGTGTGTGTGTGTGTGTGTGTGTGTGTGCGTGATTGTGAAATATCCCTTTAATAGTGATTGAAGGCAAATCTTCCACAGGGAGTCCAACCTGACGTGTTCACCTAAACATGTTTTATTAGCCTGTTCTGAGCATCAAAACCTTTTGACAGTCTTTGTTAAAATGTTGACAGCCTATTATTTAGCCTGTAAATGAGTTTACCGATCACTCTTGCCATTTCTCTTTCTCAGTCAGATTCCAACTAGTTTCCTGCCTACATGTGTAAAGAATGTAATTTTGCTATTTGTTTTTTGTATATTCTTCCAGTGATTTCCCCATGGAAGGGAAATTACCTACTCATGGAATACAAATTCATCCTCGCAATTCAGTCGGTTGTAAATGAATAAGACAATGAAACAGAGACGCATGGGAAGCTCAGGTATCCCGGACTCCCAGAGCATGTCATTCTGTTGTACGTTGATGAAACAAAGCCAGAATTTCTGCTGGTTTCTGATTGTCCGTTGTACGCGTGGTTGTGTAATCAGCCTCACATTAACAATTTACATGAGAAGGAAACGCTTTCATCTGGGCAATGTGAGAAGTTTAACAACAGCGTCTGGCTGCTATTTCTCCTGAAATCTTAAACAACTAAATGCTATTTTTTGAATATACATATGTACATGCCTTGTGACATATCTAGCAACTTATGGCTGGGCCCAGACAGAATTTGCGGACATTTTTTTTTTTATATTTCAAGCTGAGATTTTGTAAAAAAAAAAAAAATGCAGATTTATGTGGAATGATTTCAGGAGTATCATATCTAAAAACTTGATATATTCAATTAAAAAGAGTACATTTTTAACTTTTATTTAATGTTTACAATCCACTTAGATCCACTTATTTGGTTAACAAAGCAAGTCTCTCTTATAATATATCTTCTAAAATATAACATACAAGTAGTATTGTAAATAAATCACATAAACAATTTGATATGATTATTATTATCTCACAATAATATTAGTGAAATGACACACATTTACACAAGTAAATAAATAGACTCAATGTTGGGCTAAATATCTGGTCTATGGATTTCTGCGCATGCAGATTCTGTGTGGGCCTACTTATGACTTAGTGTATAATTATATTAGGCTGATTTTTATTGTTTTAATTAATTTTAAAGTCAAATGTTTAATGGACATTTAAAACGGCACTAAAAACAAGTTCAGTTTTACCCAAAAGAGGTGAACATAAAACTGCTAATGATTCATAATGCTTTTGTTTTGTTCTTTCTTCCAGTGAGTGGTGCTAAAAAGGCTAATGCTCAGATTCGTTTGAAAACAGCATATCACCTACACTAAACTGTACCTTAAACCTAATCGATAGTGTTAACAAAAGCAAAAGCGAAATTCAAAGGTTTTTGTTGAATCAAGTGTGCTATTTTAGTTTGCTCCTACACATTTTAGACCTTTTTTTGGATTGGGTAGTTTAAACTGGATAGCTTAACCCATGTTTTAAGGCCTTTACCATGTACACTGTACAATGATCCTGACTGAACATGTTGTCAGGAAAGCCATAAATATAGAGCTGATAATGTCACACACTTGTTTAAATATAAAATGATGACAAATCATATGTACACTGTAAAAATATGTTGAGTTCCACACAATCAGTTTGTGTGAAATAATTCTTTGTGAAAGAATTAAGTTCATCTAAGTTAATTGAAAAAATAAGTTGTCCAACCATCCACCCTCAACCCCCATTAACCCCTCCCACCGGTGTGGTTTTTGCATGTTCTACCCGTGTTCGTGTGAGTTTCGATAGGGTAAATTAGGAAAACTAAATTGGCCATAGTGTATGAGTTTGTTTGTGTGAATGTGAATTGGTGTTGCAGCTGCAAGGGCATCTCCTGTATAATACATATGGAATAGTTGGTGGTTCATTCCACTGTGGCGACCCCTCGATGAATAAGGGACTAAGCCAAAGGAAAATTAAGGAATGAATGACAAAAAAAATAAAATAAAAATCCTGAAAATTTGTCAGTTTCACTTTATTTTAATGATGCTATTGTCCAGTTTAAGATTACGGAATATATTAAACATGCATGCAATTGACTGCAGATTAATATCAACATTAAACTTCATTTAAAATGTATCATTTGTATAGGTAATAAGCAATTGCAATGTCATCAGTATTGTCATACACTCTCAGAATAAATGGTAAAATGTTGTACCAAAGAAGGTACAAACCATTGTCACTAGGGCAGTACCTTTTTATGCGACAGAATTGTACCTTAAGACAAAGTAAAAAAAATGTACCTTTGCAGTTTGTACCTTTTAAGGACATGATTTGTACCATGGAAAACAAAAATGTACCTTTGGTTTTAAAAACCTGCAAATACAGTATTTTACCTTTATCAAAGGTACAAATCTGATCCATGAAGATACCACTACAGTGACAAGACACTTTGTACTTTAACATTGACAAATGTGTTCCTTCAAGAACTGTTTAAAGTAATTTTGCTAGATTAAAAATGTGTCAATTTTCATTCATTCATTTTCTTGTCGGCTTAGTCCCTTTATTAATCTGGAGTCACTACAGCAGAGTGAACCGCCAACTTATCCAGCTCGATTTTACACAGTGGATGCCCTTCCAGCTGTAACCCATATCTGGGAAACATCCACAAACACTTATTCACACACACTCATACACTATGGAAAATTTAGCCTTCCCAATTCACGTGTACCGCATGTCTTTGGACTGTGGGGGAAACCGGAGCACCCGGAGAAAACCCACACGAACACAGGGAGAACATGCAAACTCGACCCAGTGACCTTCTTGCTGTAAGGCAACGGCACTACCTACTGTGCCATTGCTTTGCCCTGTGTCAATTTATTTTCAGTAAATATAAAACATCAAATAAATTTTTAAACAATGTAAAGTATAAAAAAATTACTTTAACATAAATCCAAAGATTTTAGTTTTTTTTTTGCTAAACATTTAACAACACTTTTCACAAAAATGTTACATTCTCCGATGTACAATATATATATTTTTTTTATTTAGTTTTCACACAATGCCTTTGTAATCACTTAAAAGTTCAATTAATTTACTTAATTTTAAAATAGAAATATAATTATGCAAAGGAATTGTAATGACAAATCCAAAATGTTTGATTAGTTTTACAATACTAAAATGTCTGCATGAACACTTTGCATATGCAGGACTTTTGCCAGCTCATGTGCATAGTGGAAAGCAAACCCAAAAGGTGCAGATATCTTTAATGAAAATATATTTATCAGAAAATGTTTTCCAAATGTTTATTAAAAATGCCTTAAATGTTTAGTTGACAATAACTGTATTTTTGTTTGACCCGTTGTTTTGTAATATAGAAATTAATTAATGTTTATGAGTTTCTTTAAACATATATTTTTAAATGATGATTCATGTTTTAATATAGAAATTATTCATAAAATCACTTTGCCTTTCCAGTCATATTTATTTTCATAGATATTGTAATGAAGGAGCTGTCCAACACTGATGTACTTTATGTAACAATTGTGTACCTTTCATTTCAATTGTACTATAAAAATGTATGGGAAAGTATCATAATAGATCTTTTCTGTGCCATATAAGGTACAACTTTTACAAATAAACAAAACAGTTCCTTAAGGAACATTATTTGTACCACAGTGTACTTTTTTTTTCTTTTTTTTGTTATAAGAGTCTACAAAACGTTTATGCTTTTAGTGTACTGTAGTTGTTCAAATGCACCCTTACTTCTGTACTACGGAGACACATCGAAGCAATTAGTCAATGTTTAGTGCTACATGACTAAACAAAGGGCACCAATGTGAGCCAGCACTCCAATGTGCAATATGGCAGTTGTTTTTACAGTTGCATCATTAAAAAAAAAAAATGCCTAAGGCTATTTTTTATTTTGGTTTGATGTGCCGCATTGTAACCTGTTTGACTGATGTGATACAGTATATACACTCACGACTCACCTTTCTCTACTTACAAACTTTATGAGTTTTAAATATTTTAATCTGTAACTGTTTTGCTTTATCATTTAAACTTTTTTTTCTGAAGTCATGAAAATATCTAAATGCCTCTCAGCGTAGTAACCAGAGTGCAAGGTTAATTTCCTCGGCTACTTAAACATTTAATGCAGAATTCCATTCAAACATTTAATCGCACAGTTTGAACCAAACCATTGATACAATCAAGACATCTGTTAAACATTTTCATGTTTCATTTAAAATGATCCATTTAAAACCCTGCTGATGCCGAACAGAACAGAAGCTGACAGCTTTGTACTGCATCTGTACGTGTTAAATGCACAAAGCCTGCTTTGCTAGCAGATCAACAGAGCCTTAATGATGCCTTTCAAAACTCCATCTATTATTCACTAATATACATCTTGTGAAGCTCATTTAATCCATGTTGATGATCCCCGCTAACTTCCTGTGAATGCAGCATTGTTAAAAACAAGATGAAGAAGGCAAAGAGCAAGATGATCTTTCCTGATGTTCAGAAAAAAAAAAAAATGCTGATGTCTATATTCGATTGGAGGATGATTAATTTATTTCAAAGGCACTTAAATCCTTGTAAACTCTTCACCATTCATCTTATTGATCGTCTTAAATCAACTGTGTAATTCCTAAAATAATTGTCTGTTTACAGATAAAAAAACACAAAAAAAAAAAAAAAAAAAAAAAAAACAGTGGAGGTAATCATGTATAGCTGTTGTACAATAACACAGCATTATAATAATATTTTGATAGCATTGTTTCAGATCATTTAGCATCTGCTGTTGCAACAGTTTTGATCGCCTGCGGACAGTAGTCTGTTTGAGGTCAGATGAAGTTTCAGTAGGACATTTTGTACAATGCAGTTTTCTAAGTCACTCACTACTTTGTCACCATGAACGTGTTAGTTTTTAATGAGCGTTTTATCAAATCCCTTAAGCTATTTGGAGTTTAAAAAGTAAGAAACTTCTTTCTGGATTTATTAAACAAACATATTGAAACACTAATGATGGAAAGCAGTGCATTTTTGGAGTAAAACATGCTTCCATATGCAACATTTATACATTTGTACTGAATTATGCTACGTCATTTACTAAGGTTTGTGGTTGTCAGTTTATCTGCACCATTATTTTAATTCCCTCAAAAAAGCATGTTTGAACCCATTCTGTGGCTGTGCTGTTAGTATTATTAGTACTGCTTTGTTTGTGACCTGATTTGCAGTGTTTTATATTTTGTGGTAGACGTCATTAAAAGAGCTCCTCTATCAGAGACATTCTCAGAAGAATCATACAGAATTTTATTTATTTATTTTTTTTTTTCAGGCAATTCATTCAACAAATTAAATAAAGTAACATTATTAATGTTAAATGATCATGCAGCGGGGCAAAATAAGTATCATACACAACATTTTTTCTCAGAAAACATATTTCTAAAGGTGTTGTTGATTTAAAAGTTTCCCCAGAAAAAACCAAAGAAATACATATATGCAAAGAAAACAAATCTAATTTACACATTAAGTTATGTGTAAAACAAAAATTAAAGGAAACAGGGAAAACGTATTGAGCACATGACGATAGGGAGGTGTAGAAAGGCAGGCAGTAGCTTAAATCTCTCAGTAGTTCTTTAGCAACCCACTGCCCTTTGTCAGTGTAATATTAGCTTCTTCACTCCAACAACTATATTACCAGGATGATAAAGATGAAACCATGGTGGTCGTTCCAGCAAGAAAATTATCCAAAACAAAGCCAAGGAAAATCTAAAAATGGTTTCAGGGAAATTAAATTAAGCTGTAGAAGGGCCCAATCACCTGATTTGAATGTAAAATATAAATGAAAGATCAGACTTGATAGATGAGACCTTCAGAACCGTCAAGATTTTTACACTCTGTTAAAGTCTTGAAAACCTCACACATGAAAAATTAATGTGATTCAATGTGAGGTCTCTTTAAGCTTTCATATTTCATTGTTAATACATATATATATATATATATATATATATATATATATATATATATATATATATATATATATATATATATATATATATATATATATATATATATATATGTATAAACTTTTAAATGCTTACTTCCACAAAAAAAAAAAAAAACATGTTCAATACTTATTAAAAAATAAATATAATAATAAAAAACACAGACAACATATTTCTAAATATGTGTTTGACTTGAAATTTCGTTGTCGTTGTAAATTGTCGTTGTAAATTCATATTAGCTGCTTCAGGATGATGAAGATAAAACCAGGGTGGATATTTCAGCAAGGCAATGATTCAAAACACAGCCAAGGAAACTCTCAAATGGTTGGTTTTGGAGAAAGAAAATCAAGCTGTAGAATGGCTCAGCCAATCTCCTGACTTGAATCCAATGTAAAATGCAAATAAAGGTCAGATACAAAACCATCAAGATTTTTACTCAGTTGGAGTCTGTAAAAAGCTCACACCTGAAAAATTAATGTGACTTAATTCTGAAGCGTCTTTAAGCTGCCATCACTAAAAAATAACAATACTAATTATAAATAAATAAATAAATAAATAAATAATAATAATAAAAATAAAAATAATAATAATAAATAAAATATCAAACAAAGTATTTAATATGTTTCAGTTGTTTTGTACTTTCTCTGTGTCATTTCATTGTTATCACAAAGAACTTTTTTTATGTTTGTTTGTATTGTTTGGGTTTTTACTAAAAAAAATCATAATAATAAAATACAAATTGTGGTTTAATTCCATGTCAACAGCTCTTTTAGAGTAAATACCGCCAACCCACCCCCCCTGCCCCCCCACCCCCCGGCCAAAAAAACAAAACAAAAAAATTCTATACTTATTTTCCCCACTGTATATGAACACTGTGAATAGCTCACTTCAAAATAAAATAAATAAATGACCCTATAATCTACTCACACTTAAGATTACCTCTGTCTATGACTTTCTTTTGATAGTTGAAAACAGAGTAGACTTGTCTTTTATAATGGCTGTATAATAGTGTACTAGCCAATGTTAGCCATTTTTTAAAGCTTTAAAAATCCAGAGGAAAGCAGAATCTCCAGGAATAGAAGAATTTCACAGCAACAAACTACACTACCACACCATTTTTTTACCACATTTTTTAGACAACGATAAACAAGTAATCTAGTTGTCTAGGTGTTTCTATATAACATTTCCATAATTCATCATCACTGGAGATTCTGCTAAAAATTTATATTTTGCCATGTGTCATATGGCATACATTTTGTTTGTTTGTTTATACATTTGCAGTTTCCAAACAGTGGGTTATAAAGTAAGCAAAGGAAAGCAAAGCAGAGGTTCAGGTCAGTGATATGGGTTTATGATTAAAACTATTTGAAATAATCTTTTTTTTATTATTTCTATTATTATTTATTTATTTATTTATTTATTTATTTATTTATTTATTTATTTATTTATTTATTTTTACAAAAACACTGCTTCGTAAGACATGTGTTAATAAGTTAGAAGCTTCAAAAAAATGACTACTAACCAACACTGTACCACTTCACTAAAACATTATGCAGGATATAGTGGAGCCAGAGTAACATTTAAAGGTCACACTTTGCAATAGATCTTCATTTGTTAATTTTAATGTATTTAATAAGAGAAACTAATAATGAGCAGAACGTGCACTGCATTTATTAATCATAAAGTTCAACATTTACTAATGCCTTATTAAAATCCAAACTATTGTTTCTTAACAGTAATTAAAACAATGTTTTATGTTTCATTAACATGAACAAAGATGAATAAATACTGTAATAAACATACTGTTCATTGTTTGTTTATGTTAATAAATATATCAACCAATTTAAAACTACTACATGTCATATACATGGAGGAGGCTTTGAGATTAAATTAATCATGGGGTAATGTTAATGTTTGGGTGAACTATTCCTATAAGGCCTTCATTTGATCAATTATTAGGGCACCTCTCAGAAGTAAACTATTCAGTTTATCTATGTCATTCAACAACTTGGTGCTGCTTATAGGCTACAGGTTTATCTTTTTTATCAGTTTTACATTTAAAATATTATACTTCAAGTATTGCAAACACTGTTGTGTGCATCCTGACAAACATTTTTACTTCTTTCCATTGTTTACTCTAGCCTTTGTAAAGCGTCTGCATTGTGTTTTTGAGTGTTTGAGCGACGGGTGTAAATGAGAAAGAGAGAGAGAGAGAGAGAGAGGGAGAGGGAGAGAGAAAGACAGAGGGATGTTCTTCCATGACATTGGGGTCCATTTGACTTCCAGCCAGACGCAGCAGTGCATTTCCTCAGTGTTTCCCTGAAGCTCACATCTGATAAATATGAGAGTCTCGGGACAGCTGCCTGTATCTTGTTGCTCCATCACAGGAAATAACAATAGTCAAGCCCTGTGTGTATGCATGTGTGTTTGGGTTACAAAAAGGATACTATTTGAAGGACAGGTAATAGTAAATCTCACATAATCTCATGTCAATATTTTTGTACAAAACTTTTAAAAAAAATGTTACATAGTTTTTATTTATTTATTTATTTTTAAATGATTTATTTATTTATTTATATATTCATTTATTTGTTTGTTTATTTATTTGTTTGTTTGTTTGTTTGTTTATTAATTCATGTATTTATTTATGTGTTTGTATTTTTTAGAAATATAGTTTATTATTATTATTATTATTATTGTTGTTGTTGTTGTTGTTGTTGTTGTTGTTGTTATTTTATTATTATACACAGGTATTATACAGTACAGATATCAACACATTTTTAAATCAAGATACACACAAATAAACTTAAATTAATGTGAATTGGTGGGCAAATGCACTTATTTGGCTTGAAAATAACCACAGTGCAACGATTACACATTTTTAGCTTTTCAAAATGGCCTAAGCGAAAGCATCATCTAAATATCATTTTTGCCCATTTTAAAGTGAATCGGATCATAAAATTTAACAAGAATTATTCAATTTTACATTAAAAACAATTAATCATTAACAGAACTCCAATTTACATTGTAGCTGTTTGCAAGGCAAATAACCACATTTACTCACCAATTCACAATGATCTACTTATTTATTTATTTATGTATTTATTTATTTATTTATTTAGTTAGTTAGTTAGTTAGTGTTTGTCTGCTTTCCTGCTTGCTTATCATGTCTCTTAATGTAATTTTAGCCCATATGTTAGGAAGAAAACTATAATGGGGAGAGTAGGGCACAAAGTAAATTTTTTTGGTCTTGGCCAAATAATGAACAAAGTAATGGGGTTAGACAAACCATTATTTTTTTCTGGATTTTTTTACCAACATCACACAAGCCTCTCCTACAAATGAGCACTGGTTGTGTGATCGCTGGAAAATGCCAGGAGTATAAATGTTATTATTTACCCGACTTGCAGGGCAAATTGTAACAGACAGAGGGTTAGTTGTAACACATGCTTACAAAGGCAGATTTTACACAATTAATTTACATCTAGTTTCCTCAGTACTTGACTCATTTTTGTTTTATTCTAAAAAGCACAGTATGTTTGTTTATGTTTTTATTTATTTGGATAAACACATTTGAATTATTATCCATTATATTACAATGCATTTATTTGCATTATTAGCAATAAAATATTTTTTCGTCTAATTTAAAAAGTTTAATTTAATTTAAAAAGTTTTTAACCTTAACATTATTATTATTTTTTTTTTGGTTGGTGTCCAACAGTGTGTGGCTTAATTGTAACACCCTACAACTAACCCCTCAGTGTTGTGTTTTCCTTAAAACTGGCTGCCAGTCACTGTTTGTTTTACAGTTTTCAAAATGATTCCATCTTTTAGCCTAGAAGACAGTCATCAGAACAATATATGTTTTTACTTAAATACTTTCAAAGATTTATTTTTTTTTATTTCATTTTTTTATATTGACTATATTGAAAAATACTTTCATGCTGCGAAAATTGTTTCTTCTGTGTTTTTCTTTCTTTCGTCAAACTTTTTTCAATAATTGGCGGGAAGACATCTGCTGACACTGTGTTGAATACATCGGAAGCATGCCAGGTTATTTAATTAATTTAAGTAAGTTAAGTTATTTAAATAGAGCATTTATTTGAAGAGTGTCATCTAAAATTTCCATCAAAATAGGCATTATTCTCAGCCTTCTTTGTTTATGTTGAGTTATTTCACTTTGAAGACCATGAAAAGAACTGAATTACTGAACCTACAGTATACACAGATGCCTATAAATGGCCATTTCAGAAGGAAATATCAGACGGCATTTAGAGGTTTTTGCACTTGAACTCTTCATTTTATTTTCTCAGTATTACTATTATAACTATGTATATATATTTTTTAAATGTACCTGGATTAAAAATGTTAAAAATACAAAGCTCTAGGTGAAATAATCATTCAAAATGTATTCGTTGTTGGAATATAATCAAGATATATTGCCATGAGGTCTGACTTAATGTATGCAACTGACCACAAATGACCACACTGATCTCTCTGTTTACCCAAAGTCTTACTTTTCCTCAGAGTATCAGAGTTTTGCGTAACATTTCTGTATTATTAATACCCTTCTGGCAGCTGACTGGCCTCTGTTTCTTTGGGTGTGAATTATAGTCAATTGGTTGCATAATCAAGCCACATTAATCATGGATGTCATTCCCCATGGCAACACGTTTAAATAAATGAGCCCTTTTTTCCCTTTCCCTCCATCTTTACTGAACTTGAGCTGCTGCATCCAGTTGCCTTTACTGCCTTTTCATTTTCAATCTGTGCTCAGCAGAAACACTACTGAAGCTTTTTTGATCATGTGGACACTAGCAGTGAAAATCTAAAGACATTTTGTTTTTCATTTACGTCATAATCTGATTAATATATATATATATTATATATATATATATATATATATATATATATATATATATATATATATATATATATATATATATCTACTCTGCTTTGGACAGCAGTAAAAGGCCAAACATTTGGTGCTTTAAGTTTTATGTGTAACTTTACTGTTTTAATGAAGACTATTTTTATTGTTCAGTTGAATCAAATGAAGATTTCTAATCATCTTAGCTCATACTAGTCAAACTGCCAAAAACATTTAGTTAAGTGCTATATAACTCAAAATAATAAAATACAAATTACATAAAAATAAATAAATGAATAATAAAAACAAACAAATAATAATAATAATAATAATAATAATAATAATAATAATAATAATAATAATAATAATAATAATAATATAATAATAATAATAATAATAATAATAATAATAATAATAATAATAATAATAATAATAATAATAATGCACGAAGTTAAACCTAATTAACTTCTAAGCAAAAATTGTTTATTCATTATTTTAATCTTCATCTAATCTTCATCTAATATTTTAAGCATTTTTTTTTTCAGTGATTATTTTGTTAGTTTGTTTGTTTATTCTTACCCTGATTGGTAAACTTTATACTTAGACCTTTTTATTTACATTAAATATGGTGAAACTTAATTCAAGATAAGTTCATGAAGCCAAGTTATAAAATACATTTAATGTTCATATACATGCATTTCATACAGCTATATGATATATTTCTTAGTCCTGAAGGTAATAAATTAAACAACTAGGAGTAGGTCAGATGGTTTTGATCAATCAATCAATCAATCAATCAATCAATCAATCAATCAATCAATCAATCAATCAATCAATCAATCAATCAATCAATCATTTCATAAAATCTTTCAGCCTAAAAGTTGATGATGAATGATGAGCTGATAATAATGAATGAATGTGATTGGCTGTGGAACAAGCAAAACTTGATTGCATTTATTGACTGTATTTATGTTTTAACTTGCCAAGATAATATTTGTGACTCTGGACCACAAATACAGCCATAATAATAAACTATTTTGAAATTGAGATAAATTTGTATAAATAAACTAACAAATAATATATACTACCAATATATAATAATACAATATAAATACACTTTAGCATGTGACAACATTTGTTTAAATACAATTATTTGAAAGTCTGGAATCTAGTGGTTTAAACAAATGGTGAGAAAATCACATTCTTTAACAAAATCAATTGTTATTATTAGGACATTTTCACAGTATGTCTGATAATATTTCTTTCTTCTGAAGAAAGTCTTACTTGTTTTATTTTGGCTAGAATAAAAGCAGTTTATAATAAAAAAAATAATAAGGTCAAAATTTTTAGACCCTTTAAGCTACTTTTTTTGCCCTATTATGCCTAGTTAACCTAATTAACCTAGTGAAGCCTTCAAATGTCACTTTAAGCTGTGTAGTAGTGTCATTAAAAATATCTAGTGAAATAGTATTTACTGTTATCATGGCAAAGATAAAATAAATCAGAGATTAGAAAATGAGTTATGAAAACTATTATGTTTAGAAATGTGTTGAAAAAAATCCCTCCGTTAATAAAAAAAATGGGGGAAAAATAAACAGAGGAGTAATAATTCAAGGGGCCAAATGATTCTGACTTCAACTACATATAAATATATATATATATATATATTATTATATATATATATATTGTTTCATGAAACATGATCTTTACTTATAATGTATTTTAACAACTAGATGTGCAACAATAGTTTTGTCATCCAGGGTCACATAAAGTAATTTAAAAAAACATTATACAATATTTTTATAAATGAGCATTGTTATTTGTATGATATTGTTAAAATTCAACATGTGAAATAATACAGTAATCTGTAGTGTGCATATATGTTTATTTGACAGCAATTTAAGTTCACATATTTGATCATTTAAATGCTGTTGATTTTGTTGACTAATTCGAGATAGTTCAAGACAGCATTGCCATGTTTGTTGGAAGCCATAAGGGATATGGCTTTATGACAGCTGTAGATGCCTGAAAGTGAAGTTTACAAGGCGGATTTTGAGAAGAGGTGCAGGGAATAATGATGAATGCTGCTGGATGGCGGCTGTTCTTCCTCTGGAGTGTCTCCAGAGTTTGAATCCCTCACACAGCATGTCAAAGAACTGCTTTTATGTTTGGCATGATTTTTTATTTTTTTTTCTACATACACATGTGACCATCACTGATCTACTGCAGTCACAGACATTGCGTGTCTGGCTTCTTGTTGCAGCATTTTATATGTATGTAATATGTAATATTTATATATGTAAATGCCATAATTTATACAGTTAATTGTAATATTTTTGTTATATATATATTTTTTGCATTCAAAAGCACTCTGACAACTAGTGTACCATTCACATCGCCATCATCCAGTCTGCCTGCAAAGATATATGGGAATAAAAATATATATTAAGTCCCAAAGAACTGGGGCTACATTTCAAAAAACCTACCTGCAAATTTACCTGAAAAACTATGTGGAAGTGCACTTACAGGATACAAAAGCGGTTTTACAATGCAAAGGGTTTAAATCAACACCAAATGTTGACTTACTTTGCTTAATAGAAGTAATTGATAATTAAAATCTATTTGTGGCATTGTTTTTTAAAATCATTCTTGCTTTAAAGAATATTTTACAGCATTACATCTCTGTGTGAAGCACTGGCTGCTGCCAGACGCCTTGTACATACAAAAATATAATGTTTTAAAAGCTGTATATTGATGACATTAATATACTCACAGATTATGTGTTACATATTAAAACTTATTATAATTAACAAATTACTTTCCACAAATAACTTTAAAAACCCAAACATCTGTATTACTGCCTGGAGCACTATTAGCTAACATTTTCTTTTGATGGTCTATTTGAGTATTAGTAGACTGTCTGCTTAATATCTGTTGATACTGCTCCTTTAACAGACATTTAACTGACTATAAGAAACTTTGCAAGTACATGTCAACGTACAATCCCAACCTAACTGTCTATGTATGATCTAATGAGAATTAGTTGGCATGTATATGTAATGCAACTTAAATTCAACAAACGGACCATCAAAATAAAGTGTGACCAATTTATTTACAACAATTTTATTATTTTAAAGGTAACATATAATGCATTGACACAAAATTGTAAATTGTTATCTGATATCTATTGAGGGTATGTGGCTTAGGGAAGTGCAAAAAATATTCCAGAAATGGTTTTACAGGTCAATTCCAACTCTTGGAAGTGGTTTATTATAGCTTGAAGGAGTGGGTGTGCTATCTTTATGTTACAAGAGTAACCTAGTTTGCTCCTGAGTTGTGTTGCGCATTAAAAATAGGCTAAATTATAATAATACTTGAGAAAATGGGTCTGTCAGAAATGCATTTAGAACTGTTTTTTGTGGTTTTAACATATCTGAAAACACACACAGAGATTAATATTAACCTCCACGAGATGAATTAAACAGATGAATTCAAGCTTATTGGTGTCCTTTCACTCCTGAAATATCCCTGTAAGAGCTGAATAATATGACACTTATATTCAGCAGTCCACATGTGTTTGTTGCCTCATTACAAACAAATGTGGCAAATTTCACAATATACACATTGAACTATCAAAGCATAGAGTTAAAGTAAAGTGTTTCCTATATTATTCAACTATGACTAGACATATAGTCATTTTATGACACCTTTAAATGTATTTTAGTTTAAATGGAATTCCAAGTGCAGCATGTGATTTAAAAGGAAATATAGTCATATGAGGAACAAAAAAAAAGACTGAATGTAAAATGTCATGGTTTGACATGATAACAGAAGCAATGGTGATGCAGCTAAAGTAAGAAACAGCATCATTAGTGTAATCAAGAAGAAAGTAAAGTGATGAGTCACTGATGCCATTGGGAGGTTGGCAGATCCCTGCTGATGCTGACACTACAGAAGCACTGTCACAGACAAAATAACCTTTCTTAACCACTCACATCTATCTATATAATCTATTTGTCTGTCTGTCTGTCTGTCTGTCTATCTGTCTGTCTGTCTGTCTGTCTGTCTGTCTGTCTGTCTGTCTGTCTGTCTGTCTGTCTGTCTGTCGATTGGACAGAAAGATTAAAAAAGGATGAGAAAAGATAGTGTTAAACTCTTTGTTATTATATGCCTTATTATTAGTTATTTCATCCAAACATTCCACAACTGAACAAAATACAAATCATTTGATGTAATGATTGATTAATAATCAAAACATATATACTAATTAGTTGTAATCTTATATATCAATATATTTATTTTACTTTTAATTTTATTTATATTGATCAGTTTTTGTCTATTTTTTTTACAGAATGCATTATTTACACAGTGCTCAGCATATATGCCTACACACATCTAAAGTCACTTTTTTAAACTAATATATATATTTTTTATAGAATGCTTCACAATACTATATGTGTGCATATATATATATATATATATATATATATATATATATATATATATATATATATATATATATATATATATATATATATATATATATATATATATATATATACACACTCACTGGCCACTTTATTAGATATATCTTACTAGTACTGGGTCAGACACCCTTTTGCCTTTAGAACTGCCTAAATTCTTCATCCAACAAGGTACTAGAAATATTCCTCAAAGATTTTGGATGATACTGAAATGATAGCATCTTGCAGCTGCTGCAGATTTGTCCCGTTTTATGACATGGCAAACCATCAGAGGATGGGTCGCATTTTTGTCTTTTATTCACCCTTCTTTCCCATTTTGATGCTTGGTTTTAACTGCAGCAGATTTCCTTGACCATGTCAACATGTCTAAATGCATTGAGTTGCTGCCATGTGATTGGCTGATTATTAATTTGCTTTAACATTCATTCATTTTCTTTTCGGCTTAGTCCCTTTATTAATCTGGGGTTGCCACAATGAAGCGCCAACTTATCCAGCATATGTTTTATGCAGCGGATGCCGTTCCAGCTGCAACCCATCACTGGAAAACACTCATCTTTTCTTATTCACACACTTACACTACAGACATTTTTAGCTTACCCAATTCACCTGTACTGCATGTCTTTGGACTTAAAAATAGAGCACACCGAAGAAACCCATGTAAAAGAAAAAAAAATGAAAAGAAAAAGAAGAAACTAAACATACAGAAAATTCTTTTGACATTTTGTAGTCTGTATTTATTTATTTATTTATTTATTTATTTATTTATTTATTTATTTATTTATTTATTTATTTATTTATTTATTAGTTTGTTTGGTTGTTTGTTTATTTGTTTGTTTTTGGACAACATAAAATGTATTATCTTTCTATTTCTAAATATGTTAGGTGTATATCTACTTAATAAATCTGTTTTGTTCAAGTGCAACAACATATTTGACCCATGTTCACTGAAGAAAAAAAAAATGATAAAATTGTTCATTTTCAAAATGGGATGTACTCATTTCTGCCCAGCACTTTATTACACTTTATTTATGTTAAATCATGTTCATCAGAAAAAATAAAATAAAATAAATAAAAGATCAAGTATCACAATAATTTATTAAAAAAGATGAATAGTAAAAAAAAAAACAATGTGTTAAATGAATAAGCATATTTCAAATAACAAACAAACAAACAAACAAACACAAAACAACAACCAAAAAATTTACAATTTCACAATTCTGAAGTTTTGAAAATTAACTTTCAATTTACTGCTCTGCTCCACTGCAGCATTTTCTATTATTCACCAAAGATGCACTTAATCTTATTTTATATGCAAGGTAATGCACTTCTTCAGCCCTTGTACATTTTCCATTTTCTTCCTAACAACTCATTTCATTGTGCAAGCCTGTTTGCATTTCTCACCTGTTATTGTGCTGAGGATTGCGTTTTGCTAAACAGAACATCTGAACGCGTTTAGGTGGCCCTCAATGGAAATATAATGAGAGACATGAGCAGCATGTTGAAGAACAGTGGAATTGTTTGGCACACGTTGCCTTTTTTTTTTTTTTTTTTTTTTAATCTCCCTCGGCGCAGCATTAGCAAAGCAGATTCACCTTGTACATGAGGCTCCTACTGCTCCAGATATGTCTCTTTCAAACTAATTGTGTACGCAAACGAGGGCCATCACAGGATGTACATGATGCTTGCCAAATACACACACATTCCAGGTCGTGAAGCTGCAAAGATCAGCAACAACAGAACCCCGAACAAGTATCGTAGGCTCTCAGCAGATGCTGTGTGTCATTTTTGCCAGAGTCGGCTTTTGTTTGTGAACTCACATGTTGTCTATGGTTTAATTTTGTTACCATAAAAGTCAAGTAAAATACACATTTGAGAATAGACCTATAGAATAAACCAGTAACACTTTAGAATACCCACACACTATGAATGATTTATTAAGCATTAGCATATAGTGAGTTTATTATCTGTTAAACATTAACTCTACATAAATAGAAGCTAGTAAACAGTTTATAACTACAGCTACAAATGCTCCATGCTTGACTTATGAGGATGTGCAATGTGTTTAATAATTGACTGATTGATTGTTCAGTACTGAATTAAACATTGCATTATTTACAAACCATTTAAGAGTAGTTTTTTTTTTTTTAAATTAATATTTAAAATAGTAGTTAATAGTAGTTAATAGTAGTTTTTTTTAATAAATTTAGTTTCTTTAAAGATCAGAGTAAGTTAGTAAATGATCAATAAACTATTTAAATCAATGTTTATTTATTATTATTATTCAGGGATATAGTAATGGTTACTTTGTATGTTAATAAATGCTTTATTAACACAACTTCAACCAGTTGTGTGACCTAATCTAAAGTAAATAATTGTTATGCTTCATGAATCCCTTAGAAATGACAATTAAAGCCTCAGTATCAAATAAACACTAGTCTTTGCAATAGGGTATATGCAGAGCTAGTGCAGTTCTCATGCTGATACACGTCCGATGACCTGTTATTGTGAACTTTTTCTCATTTAATACAGTTCCTTATAAAGCATCAATGTTGTAATGTCATTAAAATACATTCAGTTAAATAAACCTTAGCATTTATTTAGTTGCTTAAGCGTAAAACGAGATCAAAAGCCGTTTACTCGCACGCACCAGTCAGAATCGGCAGGATAACGCAGAAGCTCCATTGAATATACTGGGGTAAAATACATGCTCATATTATAAAGATCTGGCGGGGGGAATTTAATTTAATGCAGTGCTTCTTGTACAGTCTGAGACCCACTTTAAATCGCATATCACTCAGCTAGTGGAGATCACTGATTTTTAAAGAAGACAGACCTTAAACGCACCGGATTTTGCATTGCCATTCAATTCGCCGGATACGCTTAACCCAGGTTAATGGCAAATTAAAAGTCCTATTAGCATGCTTCGGCATGTACCCCATTTCGATCTAAAAAAAAAAAAAAAAAACTTACTATAAAGTTTAAATATTGCTGATTAACAGGATTGTCAAAATATAACATAAAATTAGATAAAAATAACAGTATAATAATTGAACAATATAATCTAATGCAACATTTCAATGTAATTTAGGGATCTTTAAACTGTACAGTAATTTTATTTTAGATACAATTGCAAAGATTTAGTTTTCATTTGATACAGTTTCATTGGTGTAACTTGAAATTAATAGAAATTAATAAAGTTAACTTATTTTCTTGTTTACTGTTTGTCACGGTCGGGTGAGGGGAAAAGGAGCGAGGACTCAAGCAGGATAGGGAAAGATCGACAACGAGCTGGCACAGAACAGAAAACATGAGGGGATTATAAAGCAAAAGTAAATTGACACAAACAGGTGAACATGACAAACTAATAATGAGTTAACAAGGAGGGAGGGACTAAACAATAGAGCGCATGACACAGAGACAAGACAAGCCATGCGCTCACATAAAACAGGACAAGAACATGCAGCCAATGAGAGAACTCATTACCCGCATGTTCATGTCAAGACAAGCACAACACTGAAGCAAAAGCCACGTGCTTTGACAACAGATGCAAGACATGAGCACACGATGAATGAAAACACTCACCGTGCGCTCACACACGCAGCGTGCATGCTTCATCCCAGTGCTGACCAAAACCGAACCAACTAGACTGGGACGCTGGGAATGAAACACCACGCTGCAGACAGACGAAAACACAAACACGAGTACAAGAGCGAGCGCACACAGAGACAGAAACAAGTGTTTGACCTAAGAAAACTTGAGCCGAGCACAACAGGACTAGACATGACTAGTGTCCGGATTCTGCCACCAAAACCAGAATTTACAAGACCAGAGTGGCAGAACCCTGACACTGTTTTGAGTTTAACTGAGCCTTTAATTTACAAAGCATAAATAGTCCTCACTTTAGATTAGGTCACAAAACTGGATGAAGTTAAGTTGATAAAGCATTTAATAACATCCAAATGAACTATTGATATATGCCTGAAAAATAAGAATTATAAACGTTAATTTGAATACTTTATTAATCATTTACTAACTCATTCTGTATGAACTTAAAAACCAACTATGTTTATAACTGGTTTGTAAATAATCCAATAAACATTACCACTATTACTAATACTGCTACTACTTCTACTACTACTTCTTCTACTACTACTACTACTACTACTACTACTAATAATAATAATAATAATAATAATAATAATTTGTAAATTATTTATGTGAGAAAAATATTTCAAAGCAACATCAGCATATGGATTTGCTGAAAAAATTTCCTGAACCCTCATTTAAAGGGAAATGAAAATATCAATACAATAAAATAATGTCATACACATACACAAACAAAAACACATAATAACTGCACGCAAAAATGTTTAAAAAAGAAACAGACTAGAAATGTAACCCAAGCTCATTCGGAATATGTACCCCTATATACATTATTGCACAGCCCTAAACGTGTCCCAAAAGGAGCGTTTTTTTTTTTTTTTCTTTTTTTTTTGCAGCTTTTGTTTTCGTAAATGCATCAGAGGCCACTGTGTACGCTTTTTTCCAGATCTCACGTTTCTTTCCGGAGTGGCATTCGTGCTTGCTCTTCCTGCGTAAATCCACTAGAGGCCACTGTTGACTGACTGACTGACTGAACGAATGACTGACTGACTGACTGACTGACTGACTGACTAAATGACTGACTAAATGACTGACTGACTGACTAAATGACTGAATGACTGAATTGACCGATCAGCTGACCCACCCTCCTTCTTCCCTAAACCCAGCTGATAGTGTTTTCAAAAGCACTAATTAACCCACCCACCCACTTCCCTAAACAGTGTTTTTAAAAGCAATCCAGAAAAAGAAAAACCCTCGCAGCAGCCTCTTTTTTTACCACATTTTCACATTTTGCCACATTTTCACCTTATTATTTACTTTTTATTGATTTATTAATTTTTTTTTGTTTTGCTTTTGTTTTCGCTTTACCTTGAACCCATTGTTGCGTCAACTCTGCTCCATGTCACTAGTCCACCAGCGTATGCGGCGAGCCACTGGACAAACTGCTAACAGCGAAAAAGCTGTCCACATGGAGGTAAGCTGTCAGCTAGTAAGTGCAAAAAGGAACTGCGTCATATCACCCCACAGTGTTCATTTTAAAGAGGAAATGCAGCAAAACAAATCTCCAGAAATGTCTATAGGGGTACATTTTCTGAATGGGGCTGTGTCCTAGTGATTTCCACAGTCCCAAACTTCATATTAAACTAGTAGGGTTCAGCTACAAATCTTCATTTGTTGAATGTATCACCTTTATACTGTAGTTCCCCTCCTGATTTTCTTAATAAGTATCTTACAGTCCTCCTGTAAAATGTCTATTATTTTTCATATATTTTCCAAGTGATGTTTAAAAGACCAAAAACATTTCCACATTTTTTTTTTCTTTTTTTCCAAAAAAATGTGTACTTTTTATAACCCAAGGCTAATTAAACAGTAGCTGTACATTTTTGGAGCTTTAAATCTTTTCTAAAAAAACAGGTAAGACATCTGTCACCTCGCTGATCTGAGAGCTGTCACATCACCCTGTCAGAACACCCATTGTTGCTTTTTTAAGCCTTGTTATGAATATTGAGAGAACGAATTACCATTAGCGCAGAAATGAATGTGTCACAAACATTATGAACCATTTCCAGACCCTTCAAACGGGCTCTTTATCTGCGGCCTGCAGAGACCCTCACAGGCTGTCAGAAATCTTCATTCAGATCCCCCAAGACGCCTCGCATTGGGAATACTTTGACGAATACAGTTTGCATAATTACCCTAGCATTTTGAATATTCAAGTGCTCAGGGGTCCCTGTTTGTCTCTGGCTCATTATAATTTGGAGGGCAGGCAAAAATAAAGCATGTGAGTGCACATACAAGAGGCAAAGATGACACTCAACATCTGCTAAGAGACTGCGATACTTGTTTGCTGCTGATCTTTGCAGCTTTACATCCTGAAAAAGGGGAAAAAATGCCAAAAAGGGATTGATCAGCAATAATCCAAAGATTGATCAGCATAAAAAAAAAACTCAAACTAATCAAAATCATAATAATAATAAAAAAAAGGTCAGCGACCATTACATCAAACATCAAAAATAAAAATCATTGGCTGAAACTGTGTTTTGTCTCCATACTTGCAAACATTAAATTAAATTAAATTAAATTAAATTAAATTAAATTAAATTAAATTAAATTAAATTAAATTAAATTAAATTAAATTAAATTAAATTATATTTTATAAAAATCATATGCAAATATCTAAGCTCACATATTGAGCCAATTCTGATAAAGAGTGTTAAAAAAATGAAAAATAAATAAATAAATAAATAAATTTAAAAAATGATTAATTTGTTTTCTTTTCTGCTTAGTCCTTTTATTAATCAGGGGTCGCCACGGCGAAATGAACTTATCCAGCTTATCCAGCAAATGTTAGATGCAGCAGATGCCCTTCCAGCTGCAACCCCTCACTGGGAAACAACTATACACACTCATTCACATACATACACAACAGACAATTTAGCCTACCCACATTATCTATACCGCATGTCTTTGGACTGTGGGGGAAGGGGGAAACTGGAACACCCGGAGGAAACCCACGCGAACAAGGGGAGTTCATCCAAACTCTACACAGAAACGCCAACAGACCCAGCCAGCGACCTTCTTGCTGTGAGGCGACAGCACTACCTACTGCGCCACCGCATCGTGTAATTTTGTAAACAGTAAAACTTAATTTAGTTCCACCAAAAATACTATTTATTAAATTGTACTTAAAATAGAAAGTAATTAGAGGGAAGAGAAGAACAGTCTGATTACAAGCATACACTTTAAAATCTATATACTGTAAGAACTAATAAGAACTTTGCATGTCTCAAATATTTATTTATTTATTTATTTATTTATTGTTTGTTTGTTTGTTTATTTAACAGCAATTCCATTTCATTAATGTAATAGTCAACTTATGTGTGTTGTAATTTTAAATACCAAGATATTTAACAAATTAAAATTAGTTGAAGATGTTTTTGATGGTAGATCAATGAGGGTTCAAGAAACCTGTTTGAAAACAATTTGGGATTTCTGCAGTTCTATTTAATGCCACTAGTGACACTCTAACCAAACACTTTGCCTTTAAATTCAACCACGCAGCATTGAATGACATTTTCTAAAAAAAAAAAAAAAAAAAAGTACATGATCTGAATGTAAGCGTTTTAATATGCTAAAGCAATTATTGATCTGTGCAGTAAAATCCCATCACTGGGCTTTATGTGTGAATGTGAGTTTACCCAGAAGGGAATTGTTGGTTTCACCAGACCGTGCTGAAATCAGGCCAGATGTCTCATATAGAAATCTAGTTCACAATGAGACTCACCAGAGGAAGTCTTATGATTGCTATGTATTCTCTCAGGCAAAAGCAATGCATAATTTTGAAGGTAATCATAATTAGTCCAGTGTAGTCTTGTGAGAGAAGCTTACTGTAATGAAGGTGATGTGAGTAATTGTTATATTTATTGGTATACTCACATTTAGAGTTTTACGATGAGTAAATCTGGAACATTGTATCATCACACAGACTCTTGTAAGCTTACAAACAACAACAAAAGCTGGAATACAGTTGTTGTTTTGCTAATTATTGCAAGACACTGCTGGCAAAAAACATTCCTTTTCTACATGCATATCAATTATCAAGATGGCTTTTTATAAAGGGTTAGACTTTTAAATTTCATAAAAAATAACATTTAAATTAGATTTTTACCTGTTTCTTTAGCAAAACTGTGCTAAAAAATTAAAGCCAGTTTTCTCAAAATGAATCCCCTGCACTCAGCGATGAACAGTATGTATGATACATGTATTTCAAATAACTATTTTTAAACACAAAATAGTATTTTGTAATTTGTATCTGATAGGGTTGATGAAAATGGGTTAATATTTTGTATCAAAATATTTTAGGTTCATGTATTTGTGCATTTTTAAAATACTGTAAAATACTTAGTAGAAAGTCTACATAATAACGTCATAAAAATGCGACCTCAGATTGATCCTTTCTCAGTTATTTACCTTGGCTTGAGATCAGAACAGAAAATTGGTTAATATTGAAGAAGGCGGTCAATTGCTTTTTTGATGTATTGTCAAAAGCCCCGATCTTTTTGAATATGTTGTACTTAAATAAAAACAGTGGTACCTGTTTCTACCAACAGGTGGGAGTGGGACTGTGGTCATAGTTGTCACACGGCAAGTGTTAAAAAAATCCCGCCACTGCACTGTCTTTAATGATATACTGTAGATATCGTGACATATTTATTTAGATATGATATAGCCAGTCAGATATGTTTCTGTAATCACAGTGAGTTCATGGATCTAGCTTATTTATATTCTACTGTATGTCAGTTAGCATCGGATTATAAGTCCATTTATTCTTAGGAAAATACCTAAAATGGCTGGAAGAACACAGTTAAAGCCTTTTTTTGTGTTTTTTCGGATCTTATTTTCATTCATTCAACTACAGCAATAGCTGGATGCCGTCATCTATATTAGGGATTTCCTGTGTGGGGGTATGAAGTATGGAAGGAAATATGCAACACGCATGAAGAAAATAAGAAACAAATAGCATGATTATATTATATACTGTCTGTATGCTAAGATCAGTAATATTTCATGGCTGTATGGTGTACAATGCATCAGCATCTTTGTTTAAGATATGAGATGGAATAAAATATCGGTCCAAAACTGGAATACGGAGCACAAAATCATTCTCAGTGCTGCAGGTGGAAATGTAGAGGAAGAAAAAAAAATGATGTATTAGTGTTCATCAAGGAGGTAAACTGAGACTATCCCAGTTAAAGAAGAAGTCTTGGGAGAATGAGTATACTGCACAAATAATAGCAGTTTTAGATGGATTGATGATGTAGATGCCAAGAAAATAAGATAAACATTAAAATAAGTCCTTAAATGCCAGTTTAAAATGCCAGTTGATCTTCAGGTTAATGAAGAGAAAAGATGTCTGTCTATGAAGAGTTTATTTGCAAAAACTGATAACTTCATCTTTAGAGACATCATGTTGTATGCATTGAAGAGTAAAAAAATAAATAAATAAAATAATAATAATAATAATAAATAAATGAATAAAAAAGAAAGAAAGAAAGAAAGAAAGAAAGAAAGAAAGAAAGAAAGAAAGAAAGAAATGGAAATGACTAAAACTAAAGATTTTAGCAGTTTTCAAAAATCATGTTACATTAAATATTAAAGATTTTTAATAAAAAAAGCAAAAAAACATTTTTTTAAATTAAATAAACTCTTATACAGCATCCTTTTAAAACATAAGATTGTTAAGAGATTGAGTTGATTGTACTGACCACCCACTGGATGAAAACACAATAAAGAGATAAATATTATGTTCCAACTCATTATCTGCATTACATGGTTTGTACAGTGATTAAACATCTTTAAGATGGGACTTTTTGTTCAAAATTATACTAAAATGAAAGAAACAAAGGTTTATGAATACCTCCTCATGTACAGGAGTAAAGGTAAATGAGATGGCAGAGAAGCTGACTTAAACTTGCTCAGATAAAAACTTTTGCTGTCGTACTTATTGAACTGTGAAGTCAAATTAATGGTTGAAGGGAATGATTAAGTAGACCTATTGATGGAAGGTTTGAAAAGAAATGTCATGCTCCCTTGTAAATGTATTTTGTAGTATTTTCAAAATACAGTATACTATTTTGATACTCAAGGGGTGCTGTATTTTGTTATTTTATTATTATTTTGTTTTGATGCATGTAAAATTGAGGTATTTGGTATTGTATTTTGATATTTCAATGCATTTTTGGCCACTTATGCCTGCACTGAGCTACAAAATGATTCATGTCTATATTCTGTTTTTTTTTTTTTTTTTTTTTTTTTTGTTTTTTTTTTTTAAATCATACCTAATTTTTAAATTTACCATTGCATTTTATAAATAAAGTTTTGAAGTGATATGAAAATGTAATCCAAAAATGTTAAAACAAATTGACCCTAAAATGGAAAAAAAAAAAAAAAAAAAAAAAAATTTGATTCCAAATTTTGTGCAATGCTGCATTCACACCAGACGCGGAAGAAGTGTCAAGTGCAAGTGATTTACATGTTAAATCAAAGCAAAGACGCAAATAGACATCCTGCAGTTTGATCCGTGTGAATGAGGCTGCACAAATGACACACATATTGTGTGTTTTGCCGCATTAACCAATCAGGAGTCCGTAGTGTATAAGTTTGAATGAGAATGTATGGATGTTTCCCAGTGATGGGTTGCAGCTGGAAGGGCATCCGCTGCGTAAAACATATGCTGGATAAGTTGGCGGTTTATTCCGCTGTGGTGACCCCAGTTTAATAAAGGGACTAAGCCGAAAAGAAAATAAATGAATGTACTAATTAATTAATATTAATAATACTAATAATAATAATAATAATACAAAAAAAAATAATAATTAATAAAAATATTAATAATAATAATGATAAACTCTTCCTCCCCATTTATCTGCATTGTCTTGTCTTAAGTAAGCAGACTTACAGATTTGCTTACATTTGCTTACACATGTGCTTTCCATTCTTTCTAATGATTTGGAGTGTTCCAGTCCTCCCAAATTAGCTTTGTCCACTCGCTGACAATATGATAAAGCCAACTTTAATGTGCTTGCCCTCAAACTGCCACCGGCTTTGAAAAGAAATCAATAAACCAAACCCTTACTGGATTCCCGGCAACTTACAGAAGGAATTGAATTGTAAATCACTTCTGGCTCATAAAAAGTGTCACTGCCATTAAAACTGAAAGATGAATTCAATTTGAATGCAGCTAAATAAATTAACATACATATATTGAAAATGAATATAACGTTAAATTAATTAATACGTAAATAATATAAGTCATATGCTGTATGGATATTTCCTATCAGATATTCAGAAATAATTTGTATTATGTCCAGATACATTTTATTTTACACAAACACATAATAGATGTGAATAAACTCAGAAAAGGTGAAAATTTCCAAGCTTTCTATAATGCTTTTTTCCCCAAAAAAATTAAAACAACAACTCCAGAAATAAAAAACAATTTATATAAATAAAAATAAAAATAAATAAATAAAAATATAATAATAATAATAATACTACTACTACTAATAATAATAATAATAATAATAATAATAATAATAAGAAAAACAACAACAAAAAAACAACAACAACAACAACAACAACAATAACAATAATAATAATAATAATAATAATAATAATAATAATAATAATAATAGTAGTAAAATAATAATAATAACAACAATAATAATAATAATAATAATAATAATAATAATAATAATAATAATAATAATAATAATAATAATAATATTTGTATGCATAAATATATACCAATTTTAAGTTCTAATATTAAATATTGTTTTATTAATCTAATTACAAAATTAAATATAGGGACAAATGAATCCATGCATTTTAAAGCAACTTTGGTTATTAAATCAAAGCTATGGACTATATTTTAAAATGTATTTTAAAATGAGGTGGAAGCACAGTTATTGCATAAATGACAGTCAAAACTAATTTAAACAAGACCATGCAAGCATTTTATTGTATTTCAGGTTTCACAGCATTCAGGCTGCAGCAACACTTAAATGTTTTGTTGTAACCAGATCAATGCTAGCACCGAAAGTCTCATTGACTAGCACCGAAACAATGCAACAGCATATTTCAAAACACAATGCTAGTGCAGATCTTTGATTGTTGAACATGAAAATCAGTTTCATTCCTCGTTTTAACATACTTTCTTTTTTTTTTTTTCAATACCTGCTGTTCTCTTTCATGCACAAAATGAAAGGCATCATCATTTTTCTGCGTTTTCTAGACAGCTGCGTGCCAGTAAATGGCTTGGGCTGATGCAGCAGCCGCTTCACCCTCACCGTTCAGTCTAATTGATTGACCGAGTGACTCACTATTTCTGTTTGTTGCATCATTTGTGTTTCAGCACTCTGTCGGTTTGATGTGGCTGCAGAGACGCTCTCCCCCTTGACACTCAATGCAATACATTATCTGAGTATCAAACAAAAGACGATTCACAAGGTGAGCCCTGCCAAAGAAAAGAGCAGCCGGGGAGAAGGGCTGGGTGATCTGGGAAAAATAAAAAAAATTAAAAAATAAATAATTAATAGCTTGTTTTACAGTACCATTCAAGGTTGTGAGTTTGATTTTAACTACAACATGACTGCGATTGAATTCTCTTCAAAGAAAATGATAGTTTAATATCAGAAAAGATCCATGGAATATGAAGGCAAGTACTGTATATGAAGTTTTTCTAAGCATACCCTGTATGTGCAGAAATAATGTAAAAAAGGACAACACAGCTAATTATGTCTAAACATAAATGCTAACATTTGTTTATTTTTTCCCTTCAATAAAAATAACAATAAGACAACACTAGTAGTAGGCTATGATAAAGAATAAGTATATTTGCCCTAGATTAAATTAGATTTGGTCTATAATCAGACCAGAGATGCCCAAAGTAGGGCCCGCGGGGCAAAGAGAGGAGAAGTGAGTAAGATGGAGATAGTTGGATTGAATGCCTTTAACACAGAGATCATGATTTCTAATTTTACATAATCATTTATATATATATATATATATATATATATATATATATATATATATATATATATATATATATATATATATATATATATATATATATATATATATATGCTGAGCTACAAAAAAACTAAACTGAAATTAAAATTTTAAAAATGTAAATTATGTCACTTGACAGATAGAGGACTATGCAGAAGACATCTGCAAGAAAATTAAGGTAACAACTTGTGTAATTCTGATAAGTTCATTATTAAATGTAAAAAAAAAAAAAAAAAAAAATATATATATATATATATATATATATATATATATATATATATATATATATATATATATATATATATATATATATATATATATATATATATATAACACTGTTTTCTAGTCATTTCTAAACAATAAACTAGGAAATTACCCATGGCAGCTATACTGTTAAACCCAAAAAGTTAAGGAAACCATTTAAGGAAACCGATTGCAACAAACCGTTTAAATAATAATAAAATAATAAAGAAAAAGAAAAAGTAATATATAAAAATAATTCAAATGAAGACTGTGAACTTAATCTATTTGAGTAAATGAAGCAATCTGAGCACACTGTCAAAAATGACTAAGTTAAAAAAGTAAGTAAACCCATTGCCTTCAAGTTATTAAGTAAATGAGCTATGTGCATTATAAAAAGTTAAGTAAACCTAACACTTCTAAGTTACCACAAAAATACTTACATTTCTTAAGTAAATTCAGCTTGTCATTTTTAATGTAATGGGTTTACTCTCTTTTTTAAGTTATCAGTTTTTACAGTGTACATTGTATACACAAATGTGATTACTTTAAAAAGGGAATAAACCCATCGCCTTTAAAATGACAAGATGATTTAACTTAAACAAATTATTTATGCTGTAACGTAGTGAAGTTCACTTAAATTTTGCACATCATTTATTTTCTTAATAATTTGCAGACAATGGGCTTGCTCACTTTTTTAACTAATTGCTTTTTACAGTGCACAGTGAAACCCAAATGAAGAGAACTCAAAAGAACTGAGTACTATAAAATCCAATAAGTTAGGGCAACTCAAACTGTTTAAGGAAATCAATTGCAACAAACTTTGTTTAAAAAAAAATAATAATAAATAAAAATGTGTACTGTGAATCTTGCTCCATGAAGTAATGAGGTATTTAATTGACTCATCTTTAACACTGAGTTCAAAACTGTTTTTCAAATAAGTAGGTTTGGTTTTTGACCCTTCATAACAAGAAGTTTGGGCACCCCTGCTATAGACTATAATCTATAGACTTCAATCAATCAATCAATCAATCAATCAATCAATCAATCAATCAATCAATCAATCAATCAATCAATCAATCAGTCAGTCAGTCAGTTAGTCCATCCATCCATCCGTCCGTCCATCTGTCAATAAATCTGTATATTAATATAATTATTTAGGCTTATCTCTAAGCTAAAATCACCATGGGGTGTAAACAAATCACAAATCATGAACCATAAGAATGAGATATATCATACACAAATCACCAATATATATATAAGGTTTTTTGCCTGTTTATGCTCTGTCAAGTAAAATAGATTCAGACAGTGTATAAAACAGTGCTTTCCTTACACTAAGATGGCACCACATGCAATTCATTATGCAATACATTATTTTTTTTTTTTTTTGTGCTGTTTGGAATTAAGACAGCAAATTTGACAGTGCACAAGCTGTCTTAAACACTATCACCATGTTTTGTTTGTAAATTAAATATTTTAGGATCACAATATATAAAATAATTCAAAATAAATAAGGGATAAAATAAGGGATGTGATTAATTAGGGTTTACATTTGGGATGGGTTTGGACCCACCCAATCCATAGATCAATTCTGTACTTTTTGGCTATCCATATTCACATTAAGGGGGTTTTGGCCTATTCTATGTGGATACTCCATTGCGGATAGGACCAGCATTCTAGATTCTGAAACTTTAAAGAACAGAAAAGTTAACGCCACCATCATGCTGTCAGTTTTTTTTTTTTTTTTTTCATTGTTATGTTGTCAGTGTATCTAACTAGGCTGTCCGGTAACTCGCCGTGGTTAGTACTATGCGTTGTGGCCGCAGCAAATCGTTTCGAATCCGGGTTACGGCAGGATTCCTTACGGTGATATTGGCATCACGCCCCCCCTCTTTCCCAGAGATGGGTTGCGGTTGGAAGGGCATCCGCTGCGTGAAAACTTTCTGGATAAGTTGGCGGTTTATTCTGCTGTGGCGACCCCGGATTAATAAAGGGACTAAGCCGACGAGAAAATGAATGAATGAATGTATCTAACTAAAACCCTTGCTCATGTTGCATTGTAATTCAAAAACACATTATTTTTGGACTTGAAAAAAAAAAAAAAAAAAAAGAATATATATATATATATATATATATATATATATATATATATATATATATATATATATATATATATATATATATATATATATAGGGGCACAGTGGGTAGTGCTGTTGCCTCACAGCAAGAAAGTCGCTGGTTCGAGCCTCGTCTGGGTCATGTGGAGTTTTCATGTTCTCCTTATTGTTTGCGTGGGTTTCCTCCAGGTGCTCTGGTTTCACCCACAAGTCCAAAGACGTGGTACAGGTGAATTGGGTAAGCTAAATTGTTCGTAGTGAAGGTGTGTGAATGACTGAGTATGGGTGTTTTCCAATGCTGGGTTGCAGCTGGAATGGCATCCGCTTCATAAAACAATGCTGGATAAGTTGGTGGTTCATTCCTTTGTGGCAAGCCTTGATCAATAAAGGGACTAAACCGAAAAGAAAATGTATAAAGAAAAAAAAAGGCAAATATTGAATTTAAAACAAACCAAAAAACAAACAAACAAACACATAATAAATAAAATGCTCATCATACTTTGGGGAAGCATACATGCAAGAGAGAAGGCCAGTAATTAGAGTAAATTATGATGGATTTTTAACGATACGGATCAGATTGCTTGTTTTCTTCCCTCACTCGGCTGATTTCATTTATCTCCTTTTAACATTTGGTGAGTCTACGGCTAGTAGTTTGTCAGCATAATTGCATGGTACGGTGAAGCAGTCCAGTGCCTCGTGCTCTTTCCTTCAACAAATTCCACCACCATTCGCATGCATCTTCAAAGGGCAGCCATGACATTTAAATAATGATGACTGGCACGAGCTATTACTATTCTACTGGAGATTTGACCCAAGAACAAGCACAGCACTTTCTAAACTAATTCCCAATTCCATGTTTTGCCTATCAGAGCTGATTTACAATTTGTTGTTGTTGTTTTTTATTCATGTGCTAAAAGTTACTGTTTTGAAACGATGCTTCTCAACCGGAGGGTCGTGACCCAAAACGGTGTTGTGGGTACTTTCTGATAGGGCCACGCTGGAAAAAAACAAGGCTTATGCAAATAATAAAATGCAACAGTTTGCATAGATAGAATATGCTTTAGAAATAAAATGAAAAAATAATAATAAATAAATAATAAAAATAAAGAGAAGACACTTCACTCAGTGTTTGTTATTTATGTCAAGGACTGTATACAGTCAAGCTGTCTTTAATATTTTGGCATCATTTGATTTATTTTTAGTATTATTTTGCAAATGGCATGATGACAACACATTCTCTCTGAAAATACATTAACCAGCCTCTATTTTTTATTTTTTTTTATTTTTTTTTTTGTGAAACCATGCTATCTTGCCTTGTTGTATTAATTTTGCCTGGCAACTGCCATCAAACATATGTTGGAGTAGATTTGTTTGAGTAAAATGTACTCCAACATAAATTTGACAGCCGATAGGTAAAATTACCACTATGGTGCAGTGCATGTGACACAAACAACTTCTGTTGCTTTTCACACTAGTGATATTAACATTATTGACAAATAAATGATTATTTACAAGCAGCTTTTTGAACAACATCAAACAAATTCTTAAAGGTGTCTATGAGTACGCTTACATGAACATCAATAATCTGATTTTGATACAATTAAGACAATCCTCTGATTAAGAGTCTACCATGTAAACAGCAATTTTTGGATACCTTATTCCGACTAAACTCATAATCTAACTAAACAGAAATTGAATTAAGACAGGTGGAGTATGCTGATTTTAGTCGCATTATTGAAGTGCAGTACAGACATGTAAACACTTAATCAAACGATTACTGTTGTGTAGGATTTTTGCTGCATTTTGAAACAGGATAGTCTATACCAGGGGTGCCCAAACTCTTCGCATAAAGGGCCAAAAACCAAACATCATGGTAACCAAGTAAATATACCAAACTACATTATGTTAAAGTTGTCATGGGTCATTTTCTAATTTATTAGAAAACAATCATTTAAATTGTATTAATTAATGCAGTATACCATTTTTAAATGATAACTTAAAAAAAAAAGTTATTATTTAAACATAATTTATCATACTAAAAGTGCAATACACTAGTCAAGCAGGATCTGCCTTTGCCTTGATTTATTTGTCAGGTGACAGTATGTACATTTAAACTAAAATT